>NC_041036.1:21617570-21917570 GCF_900634625.1 Parambassis ranga
TTGATAACAGGCCACTGAGTGTGCTATCCTGTGTCTTCCCCCCACACACAAATGATTTGTTTTTTTTTATCAGTATCTGCCGTCAAAAAGACGGTTTAATATGGAGTTAATGCTTATTAATTGCTGTTCATTAAGCTCTGTATATTATCACTTTATTTTTAGTACTAACATAGAAAAAATAGACCTAAGATGCCTGAAACCTCACGCAACATGCAGAGTTTGCCCAAACTTTTTTTGAAATGAGAGATCATTTTGACAGTGCTTAGCCGCAGGAACACAGGTTACACTGAAGAGCAGTGCATGTGTAAGAGGATTACACTGTTGATGAAAACGCATGCTAAATAAGACATGCCTACACCAGTGTAAATATTAATTTGCTGGTGTTTATACTTCTGTGGTCGAATAATGAGCAGACAGATGTGCGCTCCAGAGTTAATGGGCAGATTTTTCTACGTGCCTAACTGACTCCAAACAGACAATCATTCTCCTGTCGTTATACGTGTTGGAGTGGCACTCTACTATTTTTAGGCCCACTGTTGTGACCTCTGCCTGTTTCTCTGTTTCCAGCAGATCATTTCAATGAATCGCCTCGACTTCAGGTTGTGCTTGGTTGTGACTTTGCTGCTGTTGCTGCTTGTCTGCTGATTAGGTTTTGACTAAACCTGGGTGGAGGATGACTCCATCAGTCTCTTTGTTAGTGCGTCTGTGTGTGTTTGTGTCTTTGTACACTATTTGTGTGTCACATTTTTGAGCCTGTAATGAAAGAAGTGCTTCCCCAGTGCTTATGATGCTATCTTTGGTACGGTGTTGTCTAAAAAGTAAAACACATATGTGTCACTTGATGTGATCCATGACATGATCAGTGGTGATCATTCTTGTTTGACTCCTGCATTAGCTCAATATTTACAGTCCTTGAATACAGTGTGATCTATTTGTCCGGCTGCTACCTAGCCAAAAATGGTCACAACCAACAGAAAGCTTAATGTAATAAATCTTAACTTTACCCCTCACCCTGCTTTTAATGTCCAACTTTAGCTAGTAGTTTTTATGCCTAATCCAACTTGCATTAAATATAAAACTGAAAACATGCCACACTGCATGTACCATCTTAGAGTTTTGTGTCTGTTTCTGTCCCCACACACTGATGTTTTTCTCACTGAATTTGTGACATTTTCCAAAATGAATGAATGTTTTACTTTATGTTTCACACTCATGACTTTCGCATTTTTAGCTACTTGTGTATTTCACACGGTTGTAAAGTATTTGCCGATATCAACCAATATGTCACATGATCATGGAAACATAGCCACAGAAGGTCTGCCTAAAGATTTTTTTAGTTCAGTTCTGACCTGAAAAATGTAGTCACTTAGCTCCATTCAGTCCATTCATGGAGGGCGCTACACTGTGCGCCCTCTTGGTGAACTGCAGCCAGTGAATATGTAGCGGACAGACTGTACCTCACTGCTGTTTATTACTGTGAGTCTAACAAGAATCTAAGAATCACAAGGACTTTGACTCAAGGCAGGATCTGACAGACTTCTTGAAATGGCACATTATGAAAAACACTTGCTGCATTCTGCACTGGATTTTTCAGTTACTGACTCAATATTACAAAAAAAGAACTTGACTTGTTTTTCTAACCTTTTCTATTGACAGATATTAACAGGCTCCACAGTCTTTGACATTTATTCAAATGGAGTTATTCAGTTATTCCCTCCTCTTTCCTTTCAAAACACGACTAAGAGAAAATAAAACCATGATTATCAGACTGATACGTTCCTCTGACAGTCATGTTATTTTAGTGCCAACTGCTCAAGCATACAATGGAGGGTTTATATGACAGAGGTCATGACCTCTAAAACCACAACAAAGTCCATTGACAGACTCACAATAAATACACCCGGGAGACTTCAGCTGTTCCGATGGAACATAAAGTGACGGCTGATGTAACATGTTGATAAAGTGGTCTGAATGGAGAGTAATGATGCACATACCCTCCCTGTTTTCTGTGTTTTAAAAACCCACACGTTGACCATTCAGAACATCAACAGTGAATTGACCCAACGTGCATGAAACCCACAGAAGTTACAGATATAATTGTTCTATTTATACATTGACTGTGCACAGCTTTGCATCGTTGCAACAGCACAGCCTCGTTTATTTCACATCTTTCAAAGCAGAAGGGATGACACACACACATGCACAGGCACACATTACTGTTTCTAAGATGAAGCTTCCATATCAGGGGTCTGTCTGTGTCTTTGGCCCCGCTGTTCTCATTCCCAGCACAATGAAATTATACCATAGCAAGCATCGTCTCATGGAGGCAGATTCAAGGCCCATTTATTTGAGATTGCTTTTAGTGTAATTCAATAAAGGCTTTTTTACTCATTTATTTCCATGGTGAAATTCATGCTGAGGAAAACCAGGGCTGTATTTCCCTCATTAGCAGTAATAATAACCATAATAACAATAATGGCATTAAAAAGCAATCATTTGAAAGATTCTACCATCAATGTCGGCCTCAAACAGAAAATATAGATGAGCACTGGACATTATTTTTTGGTACTTATGTGATGCAGTTCAGGCTTTATACACACAGATAAATTATAACGTTTAGACAGAGTGCTCTGCACCTATAAAACAAGATGCTTTTTTTATGTTTACCTCGATGTGTCATTGGACTCTCAAGCAGGTTCTGTCCAGTTAAAAGAATAGATTGAGATACCGTAGAGGAATAAAGGGCCTGAAAATAACACATGAAAGGGGAAAGTGTTGTAATTATGTGGGGAGGTAAGCAGGAGAGAGCAGAGAGGATTTAGAAGACAGCAAAGCAGCAGGATCCATAACTCCACCGTCAGATCCATTTTCCACCACTGGAGGCCAACTGGCTATCAAGATGGAGCTGCCATCGTTGAGGCTTACAGACGGAAACTTGGTGATCTGTGGAGCAAGCACAGCCTCCCCGAATACCCTGCAAAAATAAATATTTGAATATTCTCCGGCACTCCTAAACCAGCTTAAATTGGATCATTTTATTTCGCCGCTTGCCCTTGCCAAAATGCCAAAAGAGTGTGGGTCTTGGCGAGCCTTTTCGCGCCCAGGCATGCCACCCTCCCCCTGGCCCTGCCCACCCTCTGCACTATCAGCTGACACAGAGTCTGCCCCCGGGCCACCTCCTTTCTCCTCGGCCACACTCCTGCTGTGTGGAGCTGGCACACTGAGCCCACACAGACACCGGTCTAAACCGGCCATGCGTCCAGGACGCTCCAACGTCAGCAGCATCAGGTGATTCTGTCATCACGGTCATCAAAGAGCAGCGGCAGAAGAGGAGGAGGAGGATGTGCTGCATCCTCATCTGGCCTGTGTGCAAACAGTTTCAGGGTTGTTCCTGAAGAGATGTCAAATGAGTCCAGCTAAAAGATATCTGCTGTATGAACCAAGTTCCTTTGCAATTCATTTCTGGAAGTTTGACTTTTAGGTTGGTATCTTTTGTAAGATTTCATTCTTTGGTTTCCTTTCATTTCTGTACAGTACATGAACACAGAGGCTCAGAGAGATAAGAATACAGTATAGAAAAATATCAGTATTTTCATTTTCTGACATATATGTGTAACACTCTGTCCCTCATGCACAGTGCAAAACTGCCATTCCCGTAAACAGGCACAAGGAGCCACTCGACCGCCTGCATGTTCGTCATGGGTTGTTTGTGCAAGAAAATAAAATAAAAAATAGTGCACACACCATAATGTCTCAGATGCTAAATAAGTGAATTTAGTTAATACGTGTAAAGCATATATTTTTGGAAAAATTGCAATAGCATTCACAACATTAACAACATTTTTCCTTCTCGGGATTAATAAAGTATTTCTGAGTCCGATTCTGATTCAACCCAAAGTTACAAATTCCCAGATTTTAATTACCAACAGATACTTGGAACTTGCCCGAGATGTGAGCGAGGTGCAAGTAAAACCTCCACTGTGATCATTTTAACTAAATATCAAATTCCTACTAAGTAAATCTTTAACAATAAGCGTCCTGCTGACTCTCTGCCCTGAACAACGCAAGTATTTGCTGCAGTGCTGAAAAGTGAAAATGAGGGACTTGAGCCTTTAACAGTTTTACTGAGGCTCTCGTCTCCATCACTGCATATCAGAGTGGATTAGAGTCTCCACACACACAAACAACTGGCTGCTGAATGTGCTGTTTTTCTCGCTCTAAAATTAAATTTGTGTTTAATACAGCGCTGATTTTTTTTCTGAAGTTTGCCCACAACTTCTGGGAAATGTTTGGCCAGCACCTGCATGATTAATATTTAATGTAACTGTTTTTGAAGTAAGTATTTACATGGCCTTTAATTACATGGGTCAGTTCAAACTTACATTTATTGCTGCTTTTTTCAGATATTCACTCTTTTTTGTGTGTGTGCACAACTCATCAACTGCTTTCATCAGTTGTCTATAATTGCCTCATTAGAGTTCTCCTAATTATAGTGATCAAGAAATCTTCCATACATATCAGAAAAAGGAAAAAAAATTCTCCACTTTAGTAATGCGGTTTATTAGATTCATTTCACAAAATGATCACAATGCTTTAGGGCCAGTGTGTATCTTTTTAAAATACTCTGTGTTGAACATCTCTGACCTTGTGAGCCATCTGCTTCCATCAGGCTCAAATTTTTGTCTTTCTTTCTTATTTTTTATTTGTTTTTTTTCTGTAAAAAAAGCACCTTCTTAAACCCAGATGGCTGCTGAGGTTAGAGCACTTTTGATTTTGATAACGGTCAGGTTTAGCAAGCCAGAGACAGACTGTACAAGAACTCTTTTTTCAGCCTCAGAGTGTCATCTCATTTCGGAATTTTTCTCCTGCATCTTAATTTATATTTGTAATATCACAATTTTCCATATCAACAGCTGGATGCACTATAATTTATGCAAATGTGTTGATGCTGATTGTGTGATGAAGTTTTAATCCATCTGTAGTTACAATAACGGCAAAGCATGAACACATTACATATTAACCAGCATGCTTAGTGAAAGTAGGCTGCTGTCAAAATCATGTGAAATTGTTGAATAGACTTCATTCAGTCAGTCATGTTACTAAAATAAACATTGTGATTTATGAATTTGCAGGTTTGTGAAGTTGTTTAAATCTTTCACTTTATTTTGACAGTGACATCCAGGACTCTGGTTTACTCTATATTACTCTACACAATGTACTTTTCATACAAATTTAATCTAATAGCTTTTGCACGGTTTTACTATTTGTTTCCATGATTAATTTTTAAAGATGAAGAACATATATAAACATGCTTAAAAAAGTGAGGGATGGCTTAGCAATTTGTGGTCAAAGGTAGAGAACGATACCTATTATACCTATTAGGTGTCCGGTCCTATTCTTTGAAGGTTTACCATCAATAATGTTTGCTGTATTTTTTTATTTTAATTATTTATTGTATTATTAATGTTATTTTCTTAAAAAAAAAACAAAACAAAAAAACAATGTGCTGCTGTGATCCAACTCAACTTTCAAAGGAAGAGATCCATGAAGATGTGCCCATCATTGACCTGGCTGGTAAATAAGACTAGTGTTATCATAATGCACCTCTTGCATTGTTGCACTTCCACTGTTTCAACTGTTATGTGGATCCCACTGTTATATCACCCAGGCAGGTCTGTGAGGACATGGTGACATCATTAGTGTAGGACACTTCTTCTCACTGCATGGTAAAGTGGGCCGCTGATCTCAAACATGGAGGACAGAGCCTGTAAGATGAGTGGCTGCTGACTGTTACTAAGTAAACCCAGCTACCAGAAGGCAGGTCACAGCATGTAGTGTTCATAAGGCCCTCCAATGCATCCGTCCTTGGATTGATTCACTTCGACATTAAGGAACTTATGGAGATGCAGAGTGACATTTCCACCTGCTTTCCCTGCACTAATTGAACTAGTTTGGTGATTTAGCCTGGGTAGTATGCTGACTAATATTTAGTGAACTCTGCAGTAATTCTTTAGGCCTATGGAAAAATCCCTGTGGTTCTTTGCTGGGAGCACATAACTTTTGGGTGGGCGTAAAATATGTCAATAAGTGACCTGTTGATACATTACCATAAACTAAAATTATGACAGAATGCCTGTATGTATCAGATTGTGATATCTTGCACTGTGAAAGGCAATGCATGTTATGAAAAGCAATATTTTATAGTGTGTGATATGTATACTGTGTAATTTTGCAGTCATAAAACAGGGGGGAGTGGGAGGTAATGAATAATACACCGTCTGCCCCCCCCCCCCCCCCCCCCCCCCCCCGCTCTCATGCAGCTGTAGCGTCCTCAGGGTTACTGGCTAACCAGATCAGGTGCTAAATTCACTAATTGAATAATTTCACTGGGCTCCACAATGGGCCCTTTGAAAAGCGCCTGTTCTTTGTGTCTGTCCTCGAGTGACTGAAAGTGGTACAGCCTTTTCAGTGAGAAGACTGAGGCAGTTTTTCCTACAGTGGAGTAAATGCGCTATGATGATGATTTGCCGGCTTTGTGTTGCCATGTTGTTTAACAGGACCAGCAGCGGAGAGCTGTGCCTCTCAAGTGTATTGGATATCAATGAGAGTGGTTTCACACACAGCCTGTTAGAGCTGAATGGATGTTTGCTGTAAACATGATGTATACTTTAGTTCAGTTTAACCAAGAACACCTGAAAATGTAAAAATAATTATGTGTGTGTGTGTGTGTTGCTTTTATTTCTTTCTACTGAATGAGTTATAGTTAAAAGTACTCTGTTATTTGTCATTATGGAGCAAAACAATCAAAACAATGACATGTTTTGCCAATTACTAATCTTAAGGTAAGTGACTGACCTTGCATATTTTTGACAACACATATATGATCAATCTGTGTAACTCTACTATAGTTAATATAGTATACTATATAATATATAGTATACTATAAGGGTTAAAGTAAAAAAAGCCTCAGTTTATGGTGCACTTGTTTAACCAGGTAAGGTGTGAACACTTCAGCTGATTGATGCTGATTAGGATCACAAGGTGCCAGCTGGTGACTGCTTGCCCAGCCCTCAGCATGGCAACAAGCATTCCACAAAGAAAATGGCTCTGAAGAGTGTCCTGTGAGGAACTGCTGACAAGGTTTAGGTGTGATACGTTTGCCCACAACGTCTGGTATTAAGATGATAGCAAGAAGCAGTTTGAATGGTTGAAGTTAGACAGCTAGAGATGGTGATGGTGAATTTGCTCAGGACTTTTGACAATTGACTCATTTATCACTTCATCCTCACAAAATCCCATACCAGAAAGGAAATGGTTCAGTTGAATGTGATAGTGTGAAATCATTGTTATGTAGTCACAGGATTCATAAAACATTCACTAATGATTTTGTTGTTATAGTTTTTTACAATTTCATTGACCTTACGGCATGGCAGTTCTTTAAATATTATTAGTAATAACCTTTCAAGGTAACATATTATATATATATTATAGCCAATGCGTTTTATAAAAGGTTTCCTCACATGACTATTTATCTTGTATTTTTGCATTTATCAGACAGTCAATAAATGCAATGATGATGAAAATACACGGTTAAAAATAATAAAAATAAATATGACAGATGAAGCAATAAAGATTCACACCTCGCTCAGCCTGCTCCTCCCCTGGCAACACTGATGTTCAGCAGCAACTGCAAGTATGTTAAAGGTCACCATCATACACTGGAAAAGATCATTTGTGCAGTAAATGTTTTTTTTAGTCAGTTACTGAAAACAGGTCTGTAGCTGCTCTAAAAACAGATGCAGTTGTGATATCAACACTTAGGGTAAAACTGTTGCTGCTTTTAGGCAGAACATCTGCACACAACAGCACATTAGGCCACTATTCAGCCATGTTATCCCAGGCCAAGATGACACATCTATTCTAGGAGGTGACATTTAGCGTAAAGGCCGACATAAATACAGCTGGATTTAAGGTCTAACTTTACTTCAGACCAATTTTTGATGCCTAACCTTACCCAGCTGTGGTTAAGCATATGAAAACCAAACTTATAGCTAAATAAGCCAGAAACCTTGGGGGCTTGATGCCCGCACTGCTGGGTGATAGTCCAGTGCTTCAAAGTAAGGTGTATCTGTAGTTAAATTGGAAAATGTGCTCAGCGCAGCTGGTTTGCCTTTATGTCTCGAGTTATTTTTTTTCAATGCTTTATTGTTTGTGAGCAATGTATTTTTTGTGAAAGAGCCCATCATTGATTGATTAGTTGTAAGTTACCCTAAATGGGAGCCTGGTTGGTGTGTTGCTGCTAGAATAGCTCATTAAAAAACAAAAAAAACAAGCAAAACAAGAAAAGCTAAAATATCCTAGAATAATTTGTCTGATGGGTCACACTTGTCTCAGGGTCACACTTCTATCAATAAATCATTTTAGGCAGCCTGTCTGTCAGTGAGTCAGTTTTGTTTTATATGGTGCTTTTTACAATCAGAATTGTCTTGAGGTGCTTCACAGAAAGCATGAACAAGAAAAACTTCCTTTAACAGGAGGCAGGACCCGCGTTCTAAGGGAGAACCTTCCTGCTGATAGCCAGCCAGGTAGAGGCAGACAGGACAGAGAGGGTGAAGGAGAGAGAGAGAGAGAGAGAGGAACAAACATGCAGGATGAAGGAACAACAATTAAAAGCAGCAGTGGACTCAGGATCCTCCAACCCATACCTCCTGTCTCACATCCAAAGCTCTGAGTCCCTCCACAACTTTCTGCATTCTTTGAAGTTTGCAGCTTTGGAGCCAGGAGTGTCGTGGTCATGGATCTTCTCATGCAATCCATCTGAAAAACTGATCAGTCTTTGGCCTTCTTTTACCCAGAAATCTGCGTCCCTAATTCCCACAGCTTAGGTCTGATGTGGAGAGTTCCCATACAGACCTGTGGATAACAGATGTTTCCTTGACTATACTTTCTTAACTTGTGACCATATTTTTTCGCTTTAGATTGACCTCTTTGATACCAGCTTCTGTGCTGGTACCAAGATTATAGGAGCGGGGAGATGAAGGAGGG
This sequence comes from Parambassis ranga, assembly GCF_900634625.1. NCBI lineage: Eukaryota > Metazoa > Chordata > Actinopteri > Ambassidae > Parambassis > Parambassis ranga. The sequence goes on from NC_041036.1 coordinate 21,626,616, forward strand.
GGTGAAGAGGCTGCCAAGTGGCTGACTGATGAGCTGCCGTTTTTGGGCCGCTCAAGCCTGAAACCTCGCCGTTCCATCCCCACTTCGGCCTGAGCCAGCCTATATGACTTATGGAGCTTGGGCCCTTCCACTGCCAATCCCACTTAGAGTGCAGTTTTCTGATAAACAAAAGCACATTCAAGCTTTAGCTTCTCATTTCACACTATGTGCTTTGGCTGAAGGCAATGCTTTCCTGGAGCCCCTGGCCTAGAGTCCAAACAACCGCTCCAGTTGGCTTTCCTTAAAAAAAAAATGTCCACATGTGGAGGATTAGGCTCCATCTTTCATCCTTCACGCTCTCTGCTCGCCCTCTGCTACTAGAGCCATCACTGCTCCCAGTGAACCAGCCCCATGGACATATGCAGTCTGCCGTTTTCACCTGAGCCTCCCACCACCACCACCACCATCCACCCACCTTGCAGCACTGTGCACTAGGACTGAAAACAGGAACACAGCTTCCCTCTGTCTGTTCTCTCTTTCTCAGAGATAAAGTTGGAACTGTTAGTTTGTTGTGCGGGCACACACATGCCAGGTTATTGTAGGAGTTGACTTTACAGGATAAAAAGCCATACACTTGTCATTCCAAATATTTTTACAAAAAAGTTTGTAGGGTAAGATGACACAGTGATGCAGGTTTTATTACATAAATTGTCTTCATTGTATATATGCATATTTTCCAAATTCCGGTGCTTCTGAGACCTGGCAGCTATAGCATACGGCAGCACTGTGCATATGGTGCTTCAATCGAGAACCGATTCCAGGACTGCAAATTTATTCCATGTCAGACTTGTATATCTTGAATATACTTAACCTGTTAAGTGTGAATGGTGTGCCAGATGGATGGAAGAATAAGGTAAACATGGTACTTAATGCTCTTTCCATTAGAAATGTTGAAGCTCAGATCTGAAGGCGAGTGGCACCCATCAAGGCCCTTTGTCTCCAAGCTAAGCATAGATACCAGAGTAGTTATTAGTGATGCATGTGAAACACTAGCCAAGGCATGTGATGACCCCCGGGGGGTGGGGGGTGCTCGTTTGTCTCAGGGAACAGATGTGCCACCCACTCGCAACAGTTGTACCCGTCCCCCAATGGCCTTGTGGGAGACAGTGGGCTAGCTGTGGACTGAAGATGATACCTCGCTTTAACTAGCTCACATGTTTGGCTGCAGGGAGGGCTGAAGAAGGGAGGAAGAGGGAGGGTGTGAACAGCACACATATTTACAGGATCAATATTTACCCAAAATTCTACTTGGAGCCAACACCTGCTGCATCTTTGTGTAAAGTGGAGAAGTTGGTGAAATGAAATTGGCTGATCTCTCTTGAAGATTTCATTAACTCGACCCCCCCACCCCCATCCCCCCACAATATGAACTTGGAAAGTTGATGAAGTTATCATAGCATTAAAGTCTAGGGCAGATCTTTCTCTCTGCTTATTTTTTTCTCAGGCAGCTCATTAAAGCAAATACAGCTAATAATGAACATTTTAAGGCTCACAGTACACAATCATTTTCTTTATTATTTCTTAATCCTTAATGAAGAGTTTCATTTACACCATGCTTATACAGAAAACATGCATTTCAATGTGCTGAAACTTAATTCATTTCCATGTAATGCAATAGTTAGTTTTAATTGCTTTTTAATGTAGTTGCTTGACTATAATATTGCAGAAAACAAACTTTGTGTTGCATTCATTTCATTTCCATTTTGAATTCCCAGCCATTATTTTAGATTTTTTAATGGCTGGCTGTGACAGGCTTCATATCTGCAGGCTCGTCTTGGCGGTTTACCGCTCTCTCATAATAAGCAGAGCTGTGGAGACACGCAGCTTTATGATAACTGTGTTAAATTCTGATATATTACACTTTAATAAAAGGATATATGAACTCACAGCTTGCTGTCAGATCAAGACAGAGATATGTGCTGTGAGTGTTGGCACTAACAGGAATGAACTGTGACACCTGAATCAACAACTCGCAGAAGGACTTTGCCCCCAAATTCATTTGTCAATAGATTGAGTCAATATGGGTTGATCTGCGCGCCACTCAACAGCCTTCTGTCTACCCATCAGCACACAGAGGACAGTGTCTGGCTAGACGTCTGGCCATTAACTGCATTATCTGTGCGTCTGTTGTGTAAATGTGTCAAACAGTGGGTACAGTTTTTTCCCTGCCTGTCATGATCTCACAGTTGTTTGAGGGAATAAAACCCAATATGACATGAAGGTTCAAAATCAGTCTTTGTAAGTGAGGTCTCCGCTCGTTATTCATTATATTCATTATAGTAGAAAGAATCCCCCAATGTTCTTTCAGATATTACAACAGTAGTCTGTTTTTACCTTCGCTCCTTCTCTGCAGCTGTAAAGCCACATTAAGGCAAATACCACCTGTCAGTCAGACATCTGGGCAGCTCTTGGGTTTCTGTTAAGGAAGTTTCCTGCAGATGGCACTTTTGTTGTTTATGGTCAAAATGACTCAGCATCAGTTCTTCCCCTTTTTGCACCATATGCACCAAGGCTCAGGTGATTGAACCAGGCTAATGCTAGTGGTCCAGAGTTAGTTAAATTTGCATCAAAGAACTGCTTTGCTTTGGTGTCATAATGTTACTGCATCTGTACTGTAACCATCACTGCCCTCACCAGGATCAAAGCCCAGGCACTGCTGCTCTCCCTCACACTCTTCCCTTCACCACGCGGCCCTGTCCATGCAGGATGCCCCACTCCAGCTGTTCTGAACTGAAAACGTCTGGAAACTTTTTAATCAGAAACTTTCTCTCTATCCTAGTTCTTGTTGAGGTCAAAGGTCACGCATTACAACAAGAAATTAAGAATGCATGTTAATACATTCAGGGCCTGTGTCTGGCAGCATTTTTTGTACTGGAAGCACTCACAGCCTCATTTTCAGAGCGCTTCTCTAAAATGCTCATCGTTGGTATGTTACACAAATGTGTTTTAGCACTTCCACATTGTTTTTTGTTGTTTGCTTTACAGAGGTGTACAGAACAATAGACATCCATCCATAGACAAATCACAGCCTGGCAGATGCTCTGAGATGGAAATTGGGTGAACGAGATAAACCATGCAAGAAAGCAGGAGGGAGAGAAACACAGACCGCTGCGAGGGTCGGCTTCTCCTCTCCTCCTGTTGACAGTGTTGCATGTGTTTTAAGTTCTGCCTCTTTTGGATTTTGATTGGTTGGTAGAGCAGTGTTCCAAAGTTGAATTATTTCAACTTGAAGTGGAAAATAAGACTGAGCACTGACAGCATCTTTGTGTCCTTGTATAGCATTCATAGTAAGGACAAATGAGCCAAACGTGCTGCCATTAATTAAAAATCGCAGTCAGCCCACAAAAGTATGACAACACTACTAAAATTGTTGAGGCACCAGAACACGGCAGGATCTCTGTTTCAACATGAATGATACAGTGCAGTTGACATATAAAGTTCTTTAAAGTTCTATTTTGGACAAGGATGAGATTAGATAGATGGAAATTTGTGCCACTTTACCATTATTTATGATCTGGTTTAGTTCTCTTTCAATTAGTTTGTGTTTAGTTTGCTTGTTTCAGTGTTTCCTCTTTATGCTAAGGGTCAAGATTAGGGTTAGTGATTACAGATCAATACGTACTTTTTAATACTTTTTATAAGACAAAAAAAACTGACGTACACAGGACTATTTAAGTGGTAAGAAAACTTTCAAAGTCAATTTTGATCTCTATGAACAGTCTGGATCTTAGACAGTCACAGCAGTGATCATGACCTTTTGGCTCATGATTGTGAATTGATCATTCAGCCATATTTTGACATTTTTATTGACCAAGCAATCCTTTAATTGACAACATTTTCAACAGATTAGTTGATCATGACAATAATTATCTTTTATTTTATTTTATTTTATTTTATTTATTTATTTTGTTTTTTTTTGGGGGGGGGGGGGGGCAACTTTCTATCAGGTTTCATTCTCTGCAGCTCAGTTTTTTTTCATGTTTAACTGATAATACATTTATTGAAGCTAAATCGAAACCATAAAAACCTGAACAAAAACAAACTGAATGTTTTGAACGACAAGCACCCACCACAACACTGTTTAGGTTTCAGACAATAAATCATTAGTAACAACCGTGTCACCCCCTCCCCCCCCCCCCCCCCCCCAAACCCTCTTAGTGCCAATCAGAGCAAGATGGGAAGATTCCCTCCAACTCTTGAGATCCAGCATGTGTTTCTCCCAGAGGGGAAAAATTAATTCCTCCTCCTCTTCGGCATCCTCCTCCTCCTCCTCCTCCTCCCTTTACTCCGCCAAGGTGCAGCATGCTCTCTTTTTTCTCTCCCATCTGAAAGAATACAAGAGAATGAGAACCTCTCCTGAGGGGATCCAGCTTATATACTATTTCATCCGCATTAAATCCTCTGATAAATGCGAGTGTGAATGCCTTAGCGGGGAACTTACAAAATAAAGAGAGATTATTTTCTGGAGATACTAATATTAGTCTTTTGGCATGGGGTAGAATGAATACGACACCAAGCGTGGGGAAGTCTATTGATGGTGATATTTAATCTAGTGTAAGCATTGCTTGTTGTCAAAAGAGTGGAATAAAGGGGAGAGGAATATGGGTTGTTTTTATTTACATACCTGTGAGAGTGACGATCCATTCAAATAGATGACTTATCAGGCCAGAACAGAACCTCCCTCTGCCCACAGGCAATGAAGAGGCTGAAAAATAAGTTAAGTCTTGCATTATTCTCTGGAAGCTTTTTTTGGCAAGCTTTGGTCTATCTGTGTACAACTTTTTAACTGCTCTCACTTGGCATATTATAACTACTGTTTGAAGAGTTCCACTTTTGTGTCCTGATCATCCAGGTACAGAGGCACCACTTTTTCTTCCCACCCTGATGCAAACAAAACAAAAAACATCAAACAAATTCTTAAGGCACCCGTACTAATCTACGTTTTTATTATGTGCTCATTGTTCCCCGGGACTGTCACTTCCAGCAGCTTCTGTGTTAGAAGATGCGGAGAAGGTTTCCATCACAAATATTCCTTTCAGGATCTGTTAGGCCTTGCTTGTCATCTGAATGAAAAGGAATCGTGGGGATTTTTGTGCTTGCCCTTAATCTCCCTAACTGATGCTGGGAGTGCAAATCAAATCCAATTATAGGCAATGTGGGCCTTCAGCCTCTTTGAGGAAAGATATTGGAGACACTGATGGTTATCTAATGTTTTTTTTTTCTTTTTCTTCGTCATCTTGAAACAAGCAGCAGCAAGTGAGGTCATGCGTCCAGATCAGAGCTTTTCTTTTTGTTCCACATGCAGACCACTTTCTGTTCTTTTCACTGTAAAGATTAAGAGGCCTCCTGAGACGCTTCCATGTGAAAATCTGACCGAACATGCAGAATAAAGGGCTCGGGCGTGGCTACCTTCACTTCTAATGATTGTAATCTGCATGAACAAATGACACTTTATGATTTCTATGACGATAAGTATGTTTTTAAAAAAAGCTGACTACTTTTATGGCCCTCATGCATATTTTAAAATTCCAATAGGGTTATTGAATGCACCTACTGAAATAGCAGTAAAAGAGGCCATTTATAGGTTCATTTTGTTTTTTTGTTTTAGAGGACAGAATGTTTGCTTTTTTTATCCATTATAATTTATAATGCGATGTGTAATGTGTATAATATATTAATAAGTGGGAGTCAGTGCTGTTCAGTGTTGTCTTCTAATGTTATTATGATGTGTGGTTTAGCAGATCGTTATTGCTTGATAGGCTTTTTTGGAATACAAAGGACAGAGTAATCAAGAATCTCTTTTATAAGTCCTTGTTTGTTTGGTGAACATTAGTGAGTTGGAAGTATTACTTTTCAGAATGTATGCCTTAATTATTTATTGGTTATTGGTATTCTATTTGACATTACATTATTATTCAGTTTTTCCTTGAGCTTTCATTTACATTTGAATACAGTATTTCATAGAAATAAACAAGTATATCATACATGTTATACATTGGATGGTGTCTCTCAGTTGTAGTTAGTTGCTTAGCAAGGTAGTGACTATGCTAATTAAGATAACAGGCTTATCTTTGCTTATCTTGAGTACTGCCATATTTTGTGACTTTAGTTGTTAATCAAATGTAAAGACAAATGTTGTCCTCTGAAATGCTGTGAAACTCAAGTACCTAAAAAGTGCACTTACAAACAGTACTTGCCACTGTGTTGTGAGGTAATAGGTGGAAGACAGTATATTACACTGATGGGCCACTTTCCACATTTGTAAACTAGAATGGCATCACAAGTTGGCTACTAGACTTCCCACAAGGAGGTCTTTAACTAAACAACTGCTACAAAGCAGTCTCTTCATATAATCTGACTGTACCTGTATTCCTAATACAGCCTGTTGATTTATATGCTAACTGCAACAAAATAGCTATTCATTCAATTTGAATTAAATGTCCTCCAAAAAAACTAAATAAGTAGGTGTCTCAAGCAGTATTTCAAAGAAGTACTTGAGTAAAAGTATTCCTGCCACTTGGAACCGCTTATTTGTGACTGGATGATTGTTTAGGTTGAATCCATTAAATGAATCTTGATTTTTTGCAATCAGAAATTGTCTACTGCCACTTTTCTTATTTTTTTTGCCTGGTGTTGTGCATCACCACATGTTCCCAAAAATGCAACAACTTTTTTTGGGAAAATGAAATACATACTTAAGACTCTTCGAGAACTCTTCAGAGGGACTAATAAGGGCTAAAATACTGATTTTTATTTTCACTGACACAAACTCTTATCAGCTTTAATCCTAGCTTTGGAGAGCACAGTTAACAATGTCCCTCTCAGAACTAATCTACGATTACAAAATATCTTGAACTAAATAAACTGAGATTATTCAAATCCCTTGTGGTGTAATCGCACCCAAGTGCCACCATGTAATCTCGAATGTGTTTTGCATTCATCTGCAGCTTTCTCTCTCGAAACAGCATGTAAATAAACCTTCTTGTGGTGTGGGACGGTGAAAACTTAAGAATTCGCTGCTTATTTTGTATCATTAAAATATTAATCGCAGATTAAGCCCCTTAATACCTTATGTATTGCCATTTTAGAAAACAAATACAATAGTTCCCCCACTCTTTTCTTTGCAGAAACCTCCTGGCATCTCAGGAATCAGCCACATGTTTCGGTGCTGAAAGAAAGACAGGAAAGGATAGAACTGTAATCCCTATCAATGCACTTTAGAAACCACCTTCTTGCTAAAATGTGTGACTAATGGGCACAAATCTTCGGCTTTAGAAGCTGTCAGCGAGGACTGCTTAGGCCGTTGTTCCACTGTTCACAGCATAAACGTAATAAACCCGTCCTATTTGTTTTTGCCTTTGCTCGAGTCTTTTTGTCTCGGCTCAGAGCAAATGTACCTTGAGGTCTTGTGTAGGGTTTCTCTTTTCAAGCCGCAGCTCTTTTTTTTCCTTGCTCTCCTCCTCCCGCCTGGTCTGTGCTGCTTCGTGGTGCCGTAATGACATTAAAACACGAACACTTAAAGGGCTTTTGGTGAGAGCTGCATTGTCTGCTGTGAAGGCTTCCAAAAAGAGGCTTTTATTTTGTTGTGGGATTTAATGCCAGTGTGTGTTACCTGATAACATTAAGGCAGAGCAGGGAAGCAGGAATATTCCCTGACTGGCAGAGCTTCAAGAATATTGACCACCAACAGGATTGCAGCTGATCCTGGCCATGTATATTCATGTGCTCGGAACGGCCTGATTATAGCTATTACAGAATTATATCCGGGGAGGCGCAATTCATTAGCCCTGATTTCTCTTTGTCTAGCATCAGAGTGTACTGCTAGCTTAGCAGAGGACAGGATAATGTTGCTATATTTTCACAGCCAGATGAAAGAGTGGAAGAATCCCTGTCAACTTCTGGGATTGAGGGAACCTCTTGAGAGAATGGTTGTCTCTTCTGTGGGGTGGGGGTTAATGTAGAACTTATCAAATGTGAGGCCTCACAAATGTATACTGAGATGAGTAAAAACAAACTCCACAAACTTCTTTCAGAGTTTTTTTTTTTCCTGGCAGGTGAGATTTTGTGGATCCAAATCGATTTATGTTGTTGTTTTTGCAATGGCAGTTAAATACACTTTGGGAAATGAGGTGAATGAAACCTATAAAATGAAGTTTGCTTCCAGCTGAATAGTTAATTCAGTGCATCCAGAAAAAACCCTGATCTCCTTTTTTTCCCTCCTCCCCTTGCTGCCGTATGTGAGGGAGAAATAATGACAGTGTTTCGGCGTTGTTTGATCATCCTCAGCAAATTTGAATGCCAAATTTGTTTTGCAGGTGTTGCTCATGGAATAATTGAGCTGCATAATGTGGATAAGGTGTTGCTACCATACTACACTTAATACGCATTTTAAGCACCAAAACAGCTCCAGCCGGTACAGGGAAGTTTAGTTTTGGATGTAAAAAAAAAAAAAAAAAAAGAACTTTCAATGGACACAGTTTGTTTTTTGCAAAAGAAAAGTGGACTTAAATAGAAAATATAATTACAACCAATTATAGTCAAATCATCTAAAACAACTAAAACTTAAAGACTTGACAAATACATTCTCAGAAATTTACTGCATCCAAGCAAATTTTCTGCATCTTCCAAAGATGCCGTAAGAGAAACACACATATAACCTTTAATGTCGTGTGTGTGTGTGTTTTACTATAATTACCCATTTAGTAGACCCCAAGAGAAACAAAAGACATTGCAACAATTAAACATCCAGTAACAACAGAAACCTTGAACTTTGGTGTTCACCAAAATTTTCCACTAATGCACCAAGGCGCTCATGAGATAATCCTCAGTGCATAGGAGTCTGCTTTAGTCTGCTAAAGCCAACATTTTATTTTACTTTTCAAAAAAGTATTGATATCAGATATGAAAAGGCAAAAGGATGTGGATATGTGGATGCTGATTGGTCAGCATCATTCTATAGTGGGCTCAGCTGCAGCTGTGTCCAATCCAAATATAGAATGCTACAAAGTGGTGAGACGTCACTAATTGTAGTAAAATTATATTTTATTACATTTCAACAAAGCTGTTAAAAAATTCTAGAAAAAGCCAACTATTGGTATTGTTGTTTAAGCTATGAACTTTTTTGCTACATCTTCATAAGGCGCTATGAGGTGGGAATAAGACCTCTCAAAAAATGAGATTAGTTTAAGATTTTTTTTACAACTTTTCAAATCTAGAAAAATAATTAGCTTAATAATTAACTCCATTCAATCTTATGTATAAAGGACCATCTCATGAGTGCCCCCTAGGTGAATTACAGCCAGTTTCGGTACAGTGATTGACAGCCCACTTGAACCTATCAGCAATGGTTGAACATGATAAGCCCCTTCCTTTGGTGCACCCTGAAGTAAAACTCTGCACAGGGTTCTGGTGAAAATATGTGCCATATTTGCACAACCAGAACCAGTCTGCTCTGCTGTCCTGAGTGTATTGTGCTCCTCCTCTTGTCTTCCCAGGCTGAAGCTGTATAAACACGGAGACTGAGCCACATGTAAATATGCATGCATGCTCATGTGCGCACGCGTGCGCACACACACACACACACACACACACACACACACACACACACACAAGACAATGGCTATTACACAGCACACCTGGGTTCCTGCCTGCGCCATTCTCTTAATATCTTTTAAATCTTCACATAAGGTATGCCTTCCATAGGGCTTACAATACCATTTGCTCTAATAAATTCTTTTGGCAGCGCTAAGTGCAAGCTGCTTCTCTAAGGCCCCAGGAGGAGCTTGGAGGGGAGCAGAAAGGGAAAGGCAGCCCAAAATATGAGGATAAATAGTAGGGGATCCTCCAGGACTCCAGCTCTGGTAATCAACATTCTTCCAACTGGAAACATTTTCCAATTCTTCATCTTCATTTAGCTTCCTTACCTAGTAATTCTTAGCAGTGGGCTGCAATAATTTGCATTGATGACTGAATTGAAAAGGGGTCCAAATTGAAGGTTTTTGGAGGGAGGAAGAGAGTGGAAGAAGGTGGGTGGCGGTGGGGTGATTGTGGTAAGCAAATGAAATTAATGATGGCTACTGTTTGTCTAGAGAAGACAGAGAGGAGCATGGTGTCGGGTGCCATGTTAAACACTCCACACACGGTAAAGTAGCTAATCCAGCCTCCCTCCATCTCAAGCCTCTGTGTGATTACAGCGAACAGTCTCCTCATCGTGAACGCTGTGGAGCAGAGCAGCGGCCCTAGTTACCTCTCCAACAAGAGGCTCATTAGGAGCGAGAGAGAGAGACAGAAAGAGAGAGAGAGAGAGAAGGCAGAAGAGGGGGAAAACGATTTTTAAGTGTTGACTAATAGAAGAGCTCCAAGGTATTTATTTCTTATTGTTTCCCTGCAAAGTCATTATGCCACACTAGATGTTCTTTCCACTTCCCAGCAGAAAGCAAGTGTGTGTGTGTGCATATGCATGTCTTGGTATTTTCTTTCCCCATTTCCAGCCTCCCTCTCCTACTCTACGAGGAGGCGATGGCTTAAGGCGAGCCTGGATCTCCAACACTGAGATGCACTTCTATTGTGGCTCTTTGCAGTTGCAGCACATGAACTGTCACTTGGTAAGTTAAATTATACATTGCCTTTCCTAATTCCCAGCCTGATATTTCTGGCAGAGGGGAAGTGCATGTGGACAGGCAGCATCTGTTAGACCCACCGACGAAGGCCAAAAAAACTCTTTTTCTCCTCACCCATTCGTCTCTGACAACACTCGCCTTACCTGATCTCAAAGCAAGCTGCAAAAGCAAAATTAACTTTGTAAAAGAGAGAGAGAGACACATTTCTAGAGGAATCTGATTTATCTTCATTAGAATCAATTTAAAAATACACATTTTATCTGTTTTCCAGCAACTTTGACATTTGATAATTCCTCAACTTTAAACCGGCTGCCATTTGAGCCCTAGCTTTCCTGCTGCAACTATTTTAAAGGTTAAATGGTTTAATAGTAATTATAGTAAAGCATCGTTCCAATATTACACCATCTAAACACAGTTTTATCGGTTCTCAATTGTCTTAACAATAGTTTAATTGTTAGCTCGTCGCCCACACAATAGTTGGGCAAAGACAAAAACCACTAATGGCTTAGCAAAGGAGGAGGAGATGAATAAAATTAAAAGACACCTGCACACTTCTTCTTCTCTGTTTGAATAGATTTCTTTGTTAATTTTGGAAGCAAGTTCAGTCATTACAAAGAACACCTACTGCCCCCCCCCAAAGTGTTCAAGCATTTATCAGTACAATAGCCCATTCCATTATACTGTTAACAAACACAGAGTAGTGCATCTGTCGATTCCAACTTTTAGAATATTTAAAAAAATAATTGAAACTTGACATTATGAAACTGAAACTGAATTAATTTCCTTGCAGTATAAGCCTGCATCTGCTGTCATTAATCAGTCTGTAAATACTCTGTGTGCCGTTAATTGTTGAGAGGCACCCACGACTTAAATAATCACTTTGACTTTTTAGAGCAGCAAAGGTCAAAGGTGTTTCAGCAGGTAAACACTTAGAGCTCACATGATGAGTCAGAGCTAGGCTGGCAGTGGAAGTGCTCGCATCCTTTGTAATGCAACATAAAACATAAACAAACAGACCTCAGCTTCAATTTTTGTATTTTTTTTTTCTTAATTTGCTTTATGTACCTGATGGGTGAGCAGGACTAGATTAAACTTGATGATGGCAGGGCTGAAACATGCATGCAAGAAACATTATGAACATAACAAAAACATGCAGCCAACAAACAGGCACGTTAAGAATGGATGAGTGGGACGGCTGGGTGGCAGCATGAATAACTTACATGCATGGCTTGATTAACAGTTGCCACAGAGGATAGAATATTCTGAGCTTACTAAAATATATATTATAGAGGTGCATGACATTTACAGCACCATTAAGTTTAGACATATTAGAGAAAATACAACATTAAGGAGACACATTTACATTTTGACATGAAACAGGGCTGCGCTTGCAAGGATGCAGGTGGGATAAAACATCACTTTCTGGGCAGGTCAGCTGTGTGTGAATCCCTGTCTTTCAATTCTCATCTGCTTTCTGGGGGCATCACGCTTGCCTCCCACTGCTCAGCAAGAGAATCTCTGCATTCTCTGGTTTGTAACACGACACCTCCTGGTAAAGTCTGTCCCTGCAGCTTGGAGGCATCAGACCCTCGCGGTATGGTGTGTGTGGGCTTGTATAGGGTGTCCGCATGTATATGTACACTGGAAGGGAGGAAGGGAAATGAGGTTGTGTGTGTTTAAAGAGGCATGTACATGCAAAAGTGTGTGTGTGTGTGTGTGTGTGTGTGTGTGTGTGTGTGTCACATACAGTGCATACCCCCACTTAGGAAAGCCAACCACCCTGAGTGTCTCCAATGGCTTAGGGCCCTTTTCTCTTTCCCATGGGGGCCCATGATTGAAGCCAGAATTCCTCCACGTGTGAGTGTGTACATTTGTGTGTGTGTGTGTGTAAGAGAGAGAGAGAGAGAGAAAGGGCGAGTGAGAGAGGGTGAGGCTTGCTGGGATTGCTTTAGACAAAAGAGACACACTTGCCAGCAGCTGTGGTGAAGACAGCAGTATCCCACCCCACCTAAAGCAGCCCATTGGTTCCTCCTTCCCCTCGCAGCCTCCCCTGGTCCAGTAAGGCAAACGGAGTGACGATGGTGCCCGCTCAGGAGAAGAAAAGGCCCCTCGGGAGTCTGGATAGTGAATAAAGGAACACGCAGAAAGAAAGAATAAGCATCTTTCATGCTTTTTGTGTTTAATGCCGTTTCCAAAAATAATGTGGGCCTCAGAAAACAGGAGGTAAAGATTTATAAGAAAACACACACATACACATACATGTCCACACGCAGACACACACACGCATACAGAAAATGCCAGTTTGGGGAGGGTTGCAGTGAATACCTGATTCTTCCCCCTTTTTTTCCTCATCTCCCTTTAAAAATCTGCAAATCCATTTGCTAAACAGCTGCACCTCTGTAGTGCACAGATAACAACCTGGGCCAGACTGGCTTTGCCGGCAATGAGTGGAGGCAGATAGGCCCAAATCTCTGGCCCTTTTTTCAAAAATGCTAATGACGAAGGAACCACTTCCCTGGCCAAAAAAAAAAAGGAAAAGGAAAAAGAAAAACAGAAAGAAAGAAAAAAAATAGAAGACACATGGGGGGGGGCTCTTGTAGATCTGTCAATTGCTATTTTGACAGATATTTGCTTGTAAGTACACACAACGCTTGTTCCCTGTGTCTTATCTGGTGCTGTGCAGAACACTGACCTACATTACATCAAGCACAATATGATGCACAAACATGCTCTGTTCAATAGCCCGCTGTTGTTGTTGTTTGTTTTTCCTCACTCCCCCTCTTCTCTCTTTTTCACCTTAAAAACAGATGGATTCAAATGAAATGGCTGCAAATCCTATGAACAGAAGGTATTCTTTCTCAAATAAAACCTTGTGGCTTAAAGGGAGAATCTTGCGACCATCTCCGAATGTTTGATTGCTCCTCAAAGGCCCAAGCAACTGCACTCAGTGGAGGAGAGTAAATATTGGAAATATTGCCACAGCTGCTCATTCACTCCATCGCTAACTCTCCCGTCTCTGCCTCCCATAACACTGTCTTTGCACACACTATTTCCGACACATGAGCACAGTGGCACAGAATACACACCCAGACTGATTTATCCACATTATATGCAGTGTCTTTTTCAGCTCGACAAAGTCACAAGTCAGAACTTAAGACTTTCATACAAACACGCTTTAGTGAAATAGATGATTTCCAGCACACAGTATTAAATTGAGGTGCTTCAGCTGACAGATTGGTTCACTAATCACTAGAGGCTATAATGTGGAGGCTTTCTAAATATAAAAATCCTCTCTTTATTTGTTTGGTAACCATGCAAATGAGTTTACAACTTTTAAAATTACACAACGTCCAACATCTTTCTAAAGATTTCAACCACATCTTGTTGCTCAGTTGGTGGAGACATTTAAGTTATTTTCACATGATGCATGGTCATTCAGATGCTATTAGAAATGGACAGAGCTGACTGGCTAGCAGCAGAGTTGGCTCCTCACCTTCAGCATCTTCCTCCAGCTTGTCCTGGGGGATCCTCTTGCACCCAGGCATATGATCCCTCAGCTTTGTGGTCAACACCAAGGCCAATGGGGCAACCCCATTTCACTTGATCTTCTTGAGACAAGACCATCAGGCCCCTCTAGTAGAATGTGTACAATATATTTGGAGTAGGTGAAAGTCAAAAATATGAAATGTTGTCCATTTTTCTGTTGCAGCTGATGCAGATAAAATTTAATATATTTCTTCATTCCCCATTAGGAAATATTACCCCTTATGAGCCACCATATTTGATCCATGGACACCTCTGACCAGGCAATTATTTAATCCAGTGTGTTTTGTTTGAGACAATCGAAGCAGTTGTTGATTAGACAACAACCATGATCAGTAAGTAAAGCGACAGAACTGAAGCCACTAATTTACTATTTATAAGTTGCACTTATGAGTTTGTCAAACTCGCTTGGCAGATAAACAACAATGTGGCCACACTATCATCCATAACCAGCTATTACTTCGCATCAGCTGAAGTTGTAGTCCTCAAAGAGATAATTACAGGTTTTCTTTTCACTGTAATTGTCAGTTCACTTAATTGTGTTTTGATATATTGGGGAATGTATAGCTTATTCCCACCCCCAGTCCATCATGCATATATTTTGTTGTTTGTCTGTAGGATGCTTTATAGTCAATACCGTTTGGGATTTGACCCCACTTCATGTTGACTGGCAGATGTGTGGTGAGGCAGCAGGAGTGGGAGGTTCGCCCCAGCAAGGCCCCAAGAAAGATATGTATTTGCATCTGTGTGCATGCAAGATTGCTAACTCTTTGTTCTAGTGTGTAGCTGCTGTTGACAGTAAATCAAGAGCAGTTTTTTTTTTTTTAATTCAGTAAAAAATGTCATCCATCCAGGATTAAAAAGGAGATGTTGCAGAAGATCTGCTGCTCCCTTCTGTGGAACTTTGAGACAGCTGAAGGCTTTGGGTAGCTAACCTGGACAGCTTGTCCTCATTGAAAATCATGGAAATAGAGGTAGATTATTCCAGGCACTGGAAACAAGGCTGTCATCACACCTAAACCTGCCCCAAACCACTAACACATCTGCATATTTCCTCAGAGCCTACTGATTTCTCTGAAGAGTTTAATCTCAGGGATGTTGTGAGAATCCAAGTGAGAAAGGTGAGCCACCTGGCCAGATAAACCATCCTATTTATGCAAGATTATTTAGGCTAGAAGAATATTGATGGAATGGCATGTGCCACTAATGCATGAGGATCTCTTGGGTCTGAATGCTTCCCAGGAGTTTTTTGGTCTGCAAACAGGGTCTGTCAAGACTTCTTCCTAGTTCAACAGATTACAGAATGTGAATGCTGTTACAGGTCCTTCCTTCACCATCACCTTCTTTGTGCTATCTTTGTGCAAACAGGACATACACATGCGTCATTGAAAATTCTCAGAGCAAATGCTTGCTTGCCTTACCCAGGACATCAGTCCTTTGCTGTGGTCCTTAAGACCTCTAGTCCTGTTGTGTGGTGAGGCCTTTAGTTTCTGTGGTGAGAGTTAAATGTGTGGACTACCTTGCTATCCAGCTGCTAGTAATGAATTTGTGGATAGATTGGTTGTGTACAAATGGATTATTAGGTTATTTTTGCTGAGAACAGCTGCTTCCTTTGGCTGGTGGCTTTCCTGTTTGAAATACTTTTGTAATTAGGAGTAGATCTGTTATCACAGCTAGTAGCTTTCAAATTGCATATCCAAAACTTAAAATTCTATTGATTACTGCAACCTTCAAAAAAAAACCCTTTTAGATATATGAACACTGTTTGTAACCATTAACAGTATGTGAATCAAATCTATCACACTGTCCACAAAAGAACGTAAAAGCACAGCGCTGGAATCATTCACTACAATAGGACTTAATGCTGCATCTGAGCGAGGCTGCCGCCACATGCAGCCCAGAGGAGGCAGGCAAAACAGAGTAAACAGTTTGTTCCTATGAACTGCTCGATGTCAATCAGCGATTAATGAGGCGATGCTGGAACCACCGGCTGAGAGAAGTTAAACTGAACTGAATTAAGGAGCAATATCATCCCTCATGCAGGTGCTCGCCGAACGAATAACTGCTTTAATTACCGTTATTCAATCATTTTCTTTTTTCCTGCTGCATCCAGATACCACTCTGGTATTATCCCTTTTTCTTTCAGTTTACAAATGCCTATCACAGGCTTCCTACCTACATGTTTTGCTCACATCGCAAAAGCATATGTGACCCTCACAGAAAAAAAAAGCTGCCTCCAGTCTCGAAGTGCATATTGTAAAAGACAGAAAAGCTCAATAGCAAGGTGGATTTTTCAGAGTCCCTCTGTTTGAATGGGTACTTATCTTGGTTTACATACTCGGGGTGGAGAGGTTTGTGGGTGCTTTTGATGGGAAACATCTGCGTGTGATATGGGGGCTCTTTAGGGGTGGGGGAGGAAAAAGTGGGTGTCTTTGCACCTGTCTTTGGTACACGGCTTCACAATGCTTATTATTTCTACAAGAAGAGTCTCATGCTGTTTAAAGCTGCCACATACAGTCAAGACAAACAGTGTATTAAGTACAGTTACAGAATTGTCTACCTTAATGTACAGTATATAGAATAGAATAGAATAGAATATACTTTATTAATCCCTTTGAGAAGGTCCCTCAGGGAAATTTGGGTACCAGCAGCAATACAACACCGACAGTCAGAGCAAGAGTTAAATAGAAGAAAATAGAATATAGTGCAGTAAAAAATACAAGATAAGAGGAATTATGTACAAACATTGCACACCAGCATAGATCATGTGATATAGTGCAGTAAACATATATAACAATATATATAACAATATACACAGTGGTTAATTTGAAAGCCACATATCGAATGTTTGATCAGGTTTTATTTAGTGTTTATTTGAAAAACTGAAATACAGTTTTAATTCATTTTTTAAGGTGATATGGATACATTTCACAGATGATGTTTTTTATTGTACCTATAATACTGAAATTTCTACCAAAAACAAGAAACTCCCAGGCAATCAATGAAACATCACCCACCTGTCACTCAAAGTGAGAGAGAGAAACCAATCGGAATCAGAAATATTATTGAAGGCAATGGCATATATTAAATGCTTAACATAAAGAAAGTTTGTTCACTCATTGACCTTTTCTTGTGTGAATTCAGAAATGATGCGGGTTGTAGTCTCTTGGGCAGAGCCGGGGAGGGCTGAGGCAGCCTCAGCACAATAGCTCAGTCTGATTTTAGTGGACTGACACAAAACAAACGATGTGATTTCCCACAAAGTCAGAGAGGATCTATCTCTGTAGAGCTGCACGCTCACAAGTGCCAGTCCCTGGGGATGACAAATAGAGATGTTACTGCTCCAGAGAGAAATGGGTGGATTCCCGCCTTTCATGTTACTAAACATAAGAGCACAGCAAAGGGAGGCGGAATCTAAAACTAAGGAGCATTTGTATGATGATTTGAGCATCACTTAGGAGGCAGCACAATTATGTTTAGCTGGAATTATATTTTGCATTTTTTGGGTAACAACACACACACACACACACACACACACACACACATGTACATATATAAATATATATATATATATATATATAAAACATAGAAAGTTATTACTTATCTTTTCTTCTTTCTCTCGTATACAATGACAAAAACAAAAATAAATGATCTGTATGTGTGCGACTGTGTGCACATGAGCAACTAAGTAAACCTTGTGTGCATGCATGAGTGATAGTTATACACATATGAGCCATTGAGGCATGCTCGCATGTGTGAATGATTGGATGAGATCTGCAGGCCCAAACAACAAGATAACATTATGCATGCTAAAGCATCTGATTGAAAGTTGGTTAAAGTTGTGTGCTATGACAAAATAAACAAAATCAGCTTTAAGAGCCACCTGAAAACATACAGAATATTACAGTTAGTAACATGTTTTTGTCCTGATATTTGAAGCCATATATAAATCACACTTATTAATATTCATTAGGATTGTGTGAGCTTGTGATGCTCCATGGCAATAGAAATGTAACATTATCACTGGACACAGCTTTTAGTTACCTTTTTTTGGTTTCTACTTGATGCCAGCCTACAGCATCTCCAATCAAACACTTCTATCTATCTATCTATTTATCTATCTATTTGCCATTTGATCGACACACTCAGAATCAGAATCAGAAATACTTTATTGATCCCTGGGGGAAATTGCTTTCATTCCAGGTGCTCCATGTATACTCAGAAACAGGTTAGAAATATAAAGAGTAGAATAAAAATAAAACCTAATAAAATTCTAAACATTAATAAACATTTACGTTAAATCCAGGCAAGTGAAGACGAAGATGAAGAAGATAGTCATATATAACACAACATACTGTGTGCAGTAAAATCTTACAGTGTCCACAATAAATCTAATATGGATATAATTAACAAGACAGTGTGTTAGATTGTCTGATGTCAGAGGGAGGAGTTGTACAGTTTGATGGCCACAGGAAGGAATGACCTCCTGTGGCGCTCAGTGGTGCATTTAGGAGGGATCAGTCTAGCACTGAAAGTGCTCCTGCTCCTCAGCAGCACGTGGTGGAGAGGATGGAAGCTGTATATTGTACATTGTAGATTGGGGAAACACATAGTTTCCATCTAAGCTGGCATTGGTCTAGCTCACATAGCTCTCTCCATGAAGTGACTTGTCATTTGAAGACCCCCAAGAGGGTTTCCTTTTGGCTCCCTGCCCACCAGTGTAACCTCCCAGGTGGGCCAGGGGACACGCCCAGCTGCCTGACCTTGGTGTCGCAGCAGCTCTGGGTAAACAAAGACCTCTGAGTCCTTCATCTCCCAGGAGGATCTCTCTCCCTCTCTCTGTCTCCTGCTCTCCTACAAAACAAATGATTTTGTATAGCTGACGACTAAGGAACACGCACAAACCACACACAATGCCTTCCCCTCATTGTCAGTGCATCTTGTTCTCTCTTGGCTACATTCATCTTCTGACATTTTTGCATTGTTGTTGTTTTTTCCTCTATTGTTTATGGTTGATTTTGCAAATGGATGTTTATTCTCCTCTTTAATGAAAATTGAAAAACTATTTATGTGCTTTGTTTTGTAACTTATTTTTCCGATGACGAGTGGCTTGGTGAAAAAATTATTTCATTTCATTATTTCATCCGTACAATAAAGAATTTCAATCTTCGAATTTCTCTGAAATCCTAAATGTTTTTCAGACACTGTCAGCCTTTGTTTAATGCTTGGCTGCATCGTTTGATGGCCGCTACTTTCTTTTTCAATTTTTTTCTGTGGCAACACTTCTCAATCCAGAAACTTTTACCAAATGATTATTTATCAAAGAAAATTTCAAGTTTGTCAATATGAAAATATCACTTACACTGAAAAAACTGTACAAGAAAGAATTTAAAAAACAACACATGATACATGATGATGTCATCTCTTGAACATGTGCATGATGTTACAATGTAGTTCTTGCATAAAATTTAATGCAGAAGTATATTATTGACCAATAAATGAAATCAGATTGGACAGTAGGAGACTGTGTGTAGGTTCCCTGTCAGTAAATTGAGCTGGTTTCATGGACATGGTACAAAAACTGTGTGTGGATTCTTGGCCAGAGTGGAATTTATATAGTGGTGACTGTGACACTGAAAAGTGCGGATTAAAGCTTTTGTTCTCCTATTTTCAGCTCTGTGGCACAGGGACCTCTACCATTCATGTTTTATTAGCTAGTTCAGTAATCTTACGCTAGTTTTCAACATTTGTTTGTGGCTGCACCCTCCAAAAGTTTTTTTTTAACTGTTACGCTTTTACAGGACTGTCATCAAACGGAGGTAAGACTGACTGCAGTGTTATGTGTATATATGGAGTGAAGTATCTCCAAAAACCCTAACCTAATCCAGTAAGGAATTTCAGCATCAGTTTTTATAAGTTAGCACAATGTTTCTTGACAATTTACCCTTTGCAACACTTTCTCATATACAGTCCTACTTCAGAGATGCAAAAAGGTCACAGTGTCTCCTTGTTCCAGCAAACATAAATGTTTCGCTCTGTCTGTTTAGGACCCTCTTAGTTCCATCTATCCAGCAATTATCTGACCCTGCAGGGCTATCTACAGCTATCTACAGGTAAGAGGTGGGGTACACCCTTGTTGGTCACGAGTCTATCACAGGGCAACATACAGACAGACAACCATTCACACTCATACTCACACCTATAGGCAATTTAGAGTGACCAATTAACCTAACAAACATGTCTTTAGAATGTGGGAGAAGGCAAGCAGGCACAGGGAGACTCCACACAGAAAGGCCCCAATCAGAACTGAACCGTGAACCATTTTGCTGTGAAGGTGCCACCCACACCTTCTTGGTTATCATTACAATTTGTTTTCACTTGCTTAAAAATTACTTTTTAATGTTTTAATAAAGATTGGTTTTACTACATAAAATACAGACTCACATTTGTCACATCTGCAACAAGTATCTGCATTTTTCTGCAAACCCTGCCCTGAACAACACATCTGATAAGTCAATTGTACAACCATGGGGGATTCAATTGCTTGCGAGAATCAATTCCATATTATACTTTCCTGGTGAGGAGAATAATCCTGTCTTCCAGCACATCCCCACAAATAAAGCAGGCATTCACTGCTATCCACCTACCCCTGTAGCAACAGTCCATATAAAGAAAAGGATGGACATACTGTAGGCTATAACTTTACTTTTAATTATGGCCCATAAAACATCATCCATCCATCCATCCATGTTCTGAAACTTCTTTGTCATGGGGGCTGGAGCCTATCCTAACTATTTATAGGCAAGAGGCCCATTTGTATTGTGTGAATCGTGTGTGTAAGAAGGAATTTGCACTAAAAGTATTTAGCCTGAAAAATCAAGAGTTGATACACCATAGATGTGTCATACACATCTATGGTGTATCAACCAAAGCAACCAATTATTTAGGCAGGTATTTATGAGTATATTTTGCACTTCCCTCACCACTCAGCTGTCGATCCGTCCCTCACCTACACAATCACGGCTAAGCAAAACATTTAAAAGTCTTTCGTCTCTCCTCCAGCTGCCCTTCAGTTCGACTCTGGCAACCCTTCTCCACCCCAGACACTGCCAGATTCATGCCAGTTCAAGCACATTTCAATTCTTTGTTTCGCAATAAATTCAATCTCATTCTGTCATTTGTGTCTCTCCTGATTGAAGTCCCGTACTGTGGCCACTGACCACTATACTGCTCTCTAATGTGACTGAGTAGTGTGTATGTATACACAGCATCTCCTGTCACGTGTGCTCAGTATGAACCAGTTCTCATCATGAGAATAGGGTGCAAATAGTGAAAATTCTAGTGTTCTTGGGTGAATCCCAATACTGCTGCAAGAACTGGGCTGTGAGCACAAGTCCCTTTAATGAACCTTCATGAAGTCCTTTTCTGTTGGTCAGAAAGATCAGTAATCTGAAGGATGTCATTTTGTAGGGTTTTGGCAGTGCTTCTCCCATTCCTCCTAGCACATAAGACTTACTGGTCCAGCTTCTGGGTTGATGACCTGCAGCTCTGTGCACCTCTGCTTGATTAAGAGCTAATTTCCTGTTATCTCCACTATGCTCTTGACACTGTACTGGGAGATACAGAAAACCTTCTTGTGACCTCATGTATGCATGTACTATATGTGTGGCTCTGTGTGTATGGTTTTTAGCAATGCACAATTGTGAACATACCCATAAAAATAAATTGCTATTTTAGCATGTTAACATGCACAAACACCTTTGTGCTTTATGCTTTTCTTGTAAAGCTGATGATGAAGATGAACGAATTATGCTGAGAAAAAAATTCGCACTTCCTTGTTTCCTCATCTCTTACAGCTTCTCCTCTGATATCCAGCAGGGCAAAATCTGAACAATTACATGCAAAATAACTGCTTAACATTAGCAGTCTTGCAGCATCTGGAACTGACATCATTGCATTATTTTCACTGTCCGTACGCAGCAGACTAATGGGTCCACTGGAAGAAGCATCGCTGTTGCTGGAGCATCAAGACTGATCAGAGTAATGGGTCCATAGGAGGACAGGAATGAGCCAGGACCATGGCATGCCGGAGGCCCAGCAGTCTCCCTCATTCTCTGGTGCAGTGTTGCACAAGCCTGCTGAGAGTATGGTGTCATTACTGCTCCCACAAACATGTGGAGACGGGGGCTCCTCATTTAGCCAAACGATCACTTAGCTCCAAAGCTGAAGCCCATGGAGAGCAGGAAGTGTTTGAGGAGTTATTCAAACATTTACAAAGCCAATAACTCCACTAAATCTACCAGGATGTTTCATATTTACATTTGATTCTCTTTCACAAAAACAATAACAGGGCATGTAAAAAAAATAGCCTTCAATAACGTAACAGCATCCTCTTTGAATCTCAGCTGGTGTCAGGTTTAGACATTAACCATAGTGGGTTTTAGATGGAATTTTATTAAACATAATTGTGCTGATGATGAAGAAACTGCAGAGATTAAATTAAAAGTGTGAACTCACAGAGCTAATTCAGATCGTCTTTGTTTTTATTTACTTGTTAACCGTTTCTCAAAAACAGACACTGTCTAAGGTCAAAGGTCAATGTTACCTCACAAGACAGATTTTTGGCAACAATTATATAGGTAAAACATTCTATAAAAAAATTAATATAGTTATTATAGTTATTAATTACTTAGTATTAATACTTAGTTATTTCTGTCCCTTTTCACTTCTTTGTCACAGACTTCCGAGGGGACACACAATTTATAGTAAGTTACTATTAACATTGCACTGTATGTTTAATTAAGCACAAAGATCAGTTCTTGCAGAAAAATTGTTATAAAATATTATTATACTTTAAACACATCAAATGGTGAAATCGTCCAGCTTTCACTCAGCTTATTTAAAAGATGTTAATAGTTAAAACAGGTCCTTTTTTTAATATATTATAGAGTTAAACAGCTGGAAGGAGACACTTGATATCCGTCTGTATGGTAGATTCTGCCTTGGTCCGAAAGAACGTTGAAGATTCCTGCCTGCCTGGTGTACTTGTTGCCACAGGGAGGCAGTGTCAAAAAAAACCTGAAGCTGATGGCTACTGACTGTATGTGTGTATTGTTGCTGGTCATTCTCAGAGACTGTATAAAGACTACTCCCCCAAAAAGGGGCCAAAACATCTGAATTGCCTCCAGATGCTGGTTGCAGTAACAGACCTCCTCCATGTTAGTGGATGGAAGATGGATCCAACTAAACATTACTCCAATAAATGTTTTCCAGAGATTGTTTATGGATTCTTAGCAAGCTCTTATTGCACTAATCTGTGATCATTTTTTATTTGTTCAAATTTAATTAGTTATTGTTGGCTAAAAAAGGAGGAAGTAACATCACAGTTAGTAGCCTAGCTTGACAATGGAGTGGGTGAATGTTTGGGTGAAACAGTGACAATGGGCTTTACCTTTCTCAATCACACAGACTCCAAAGAAAGAAATTCCAAGGTGGCATCTTTTACCAACATGGCAGCGCTATTAAGGGTCATATGTTTAGGTCTCTTTTGTACAATGTTTGGAGGCTAAACAGCATTGTCTGTCTGTTATACAGTCAATAGTGGTTTGCTCTGCCCTTACCCTGCTTAGTTATCTCCATTCAGCTGTTTGTTAATCAATCAACATTCGACTGACACATACAGTCATTACTGAGAGGTGATATACACGACTTATCTGTATGACCTCTAAATTGTTATTTTTCCCCACAATCCAACACTCTGCCTACAGCGCTAGCCAGGGGCGCTTATTTATGTTTCTGCTAGTGGGTGCTCACCTTGCTTGCATGACTATTTTAGCATGCACGCACACACACACATGCTTTTGTGGTATTTTTATTACAAATTTGTCCATTTTGTTGGCTAATTTAACCACTATGCTAGTTTTATCAGCAAGTTGCAATCCAGCCTTTTTGGCAGATTATCTGACATCACAATGCAATGCGTTGATAGGTAACAGGGAAGTGGTCATTAGTAAATCAATGACAAATGTAGGCTGGCACATGTGGGTGCTCGGCAACTGGCGCCATGGTGCCAGCAGCAACTTAACAACAGCTAGCCAAGCTTGATCCAAACCAAAGTGTAGAGTGTTTCAAATTGGGATTTGTACTGCACTATGTCCGGGACTGGACCAATAACTTCCTGGAGTTTGGTTGCCAGGCAACTGGACCTATTTCACAAGCTGTAGAGGTGCTGGGAATTGGATTTTTGTCTTGTTGGACACACACAAGATGGCTGTTTCTTCCTGTTTCCATAAATAGAAAAGACAAAAACACCTCACACATTAAATGTTTCATGATTGGGAAGAGTGGAAGGTACACTTATTATCAGTCCTACTGCTTACCCACGTTTTATTCAGAAACACATGTAGTCTGTAACATTATCAGTACTATCATATGAGGGGCCGTACAAGATATAATTTAGTCTGACACTCTCACATAAATATATTCTCACTCTCACATACATATATTCTTACTCTCACATACATATATTTTCACTCTAACATACATATATTCTCACTCCCACATACATATATTCTCACTCTCACTCTCACATACATATATTCTCACTCTCACATACATATATTCTTACTCTCACATACATATATTCTCACTCTCACATACATACATTCTTACTCTCATACATATATTCTCACTCTCACATACATATATTCTAACTCTCACATACATATATTCTCACTCACATACATATATTCTTACTCTCACACATATTCTTACTCTTATACATATATTCTCACTCTCACATACATATATTCTCACTCTCACATATATTCTCACTCTCACATACATACATTCTTACTCTCATACATATATTCTCACTCTCACATACATATATTCTTACTCTTATACATATATTCTCACTCTCACACATACATATATTCTTACTCTCACACAAATATATGAATGTAAGAAAATAATATATGTGTGTGAGAGGAGAACATATGTGTGAGAGTGAGAATATATGTATGTGAGAAGAATATATGTATGCGAAAGAAGACGACCCCTCATAATTATTTGCAACTTGCATGCTATCGCTAATGTAGGTTTTTATGATCAGTGGACAGCTGCATACATACTGTATGACACAGCACATGCACACACAGGCAGCATGGTGAAGTGCTGTTACAGTGGCAGAGGTGGTTCTCTTTAGTAGTATGTTTAACCACTCAGAGACTGCTGGTAAAAGAGGAAAAACAGCCAGTATCCTTTTCAGCAATACTCTGCCTCCCAACATGGCGGCTCTGAGGCTGTAAGAAGCAGAATAAAAAACATCTATTAGGGTAGTAATTGCTGCACGATTAGCAGACGTGCTGTTTGGCATGGCCTTGGGTTTTTCTGCAGACTTTGGAAGAAATACACCTACTGGTGCCTCCTGATACAATAGAGCTTCCTGGGTGGCCATACATCCTGCATGTCTTACTCCCTTTTCCCCTTCTTTCTCTCTCTCTCCACCCACCCCCGTGGGTCTCTCCCTCTATCAATCCTTCCCCCTCCTCTGCCTGTCTGGACTGGGCCCAGCTGGCTTCATTAGAGGCCTCCTCCATTCCACATTGCCTGGTTTTGTCTGTTGCACATTTTTCGACTGTTTTATCTTAAGCGCTGTCCATCCCCGGACCCTCATGCATATTTTCTTGGCATTTCTGCAGCCACACAACTGGCTTCTAATGAAACAATCCATGTGTCCATTGTACAGCTTTTCTTTTTTTAATTAATCTTTGTGTCTGCCACCTTTTTTTTCCTTTGGATCCTCATTGTTTGCAATCACAGGGAGTGGATGAATTTTAATGGTTCGAGGAAGCTACTGTTGGATTTTTAGGCAGCAGTTTAAAAGAACATCAAAGTTAAAGTTAAAAAAAAAAACTTTTAACCTTATAAAGGCGTTAAAATGTCTTTATTTATATTGTAAGTTTTTCAAACATCATAAAGAGCTGTTTACTATGAACTTCTATATCTGGAAACTTTTTCAAATTGTTTGTATATCTGCTGAAAATCTTTTAAAAGCCACCATTATATCTGTGTAAGTGAAGCAGTATTTTCACTGTCACTGTGTTTCTGTTTGACTGAGCTTTGCGTTGGATAATCCTTCCTTGAAAGATACACCAGTGACTTTCTCACCCTGCTTTTTTTCATTATTTGGTTTGGAGGGGTAACAGGACTGGTGACTAGAGCGCAGATGGTTCTGTTGATTGTCTGTTGATAGGGTAAGGTTGACGGGCAGATGGCACAGGGAAACCCAATGTCTTCAATGGGCAGAAAGCAGCTAAGGAGTCTTCACTGTACAAACCTATTGTATAATTTCACACCGTTTCATATGAAAGCTTTGGCTGACAAAGTAAACACCGGCAGAGTTTAAGAGAACTTCTGCCCTTAGGCCAACCTAAACACAAATGTCCTTTATATTATTACTGATGTGCCGATGCTTCTTTGACATCACTTAAATCAAGACTGCAAAATTGTTCTCCGATGCTCCAAAGAAAAAAAAAGTTTGCACGAGACAGTTTTCTGATTAAAGAAGAGAAATGTAATACAAGTAACATTCATGTAAGTGAAGCAGTGGCTCAGTGGTATAGCAGGGTTGTCCAATAACCGAATGGTTGGTGGTTCAAGGGCAAGACACTTCACCCGCACTGCCTGTGTGGCGTGCCTTGCTAGTCATTGTATGACACTGCTTGGCAACAGCCTTAAACTATTTCCCTCTGGGATTACTAAAGTATCTAAAATAAAATAAAAATTCATGTTTGGTCACGTCCCCTCTTTCATTGCTCTTTACACACTAACACTAATCCATATTAGCATGTAGTTAACATCAAGTGTCCTGTCTCTGACCCCACAGTTTTGGTTTCTAACAGTTATAGTTAAAGTTGGCTCATTTGTCTTGGCTGTGCCATATAAGAACAATGCTAGGTTAGTAGGCGGCACCAGTATGCTGCTTTTATATGATAAATACCATCCAGTGGTGAATGTATGTATAAGCAACAGGGCAGACATCGGCAGGGGTGGGATGGTCCCTCTATTTAAAAAAATATCTGAAAATCCTGTATGTGCATGGCCCATGATTATGTTGTGCAGTGTTGTTGGCCTTACTGGCCTTGCCATCATCAGTATCATGCTGTTGCTCAGTAGGTTTAATATGATCTTAGGTGTGTTATTCTGCTGTTGAATAAAAAAATGTGCAATTAATTCTCTTATTTACAATCTTTAGGTGTTATTCTTATTACTTTTGATATGAATGATTGTATACAATCTTTGTGTTATTACTGTATATATTACTGTATATATTGCTGTATATATTGTATCTTATGTAGCTAATTATTGGGAATTGACAATATGTTAAATTAGTGATAATCAATTTATTATTTAAAATTAGTATGTGTAGAATATGTTAGGTCAAACAACCTGAATTTCACCTTTAAATATGATTTTTGCTCTTGCAGCTTTAAGAACAATGAGCAAAGCTTTCGCTCTGTTTGTATTTTTTGTTTGTGTTGCTTTATGCATGCAGTAGTCTGGCGGAGAGATTTAAACTGATGCTTTATTTATGGCATGTCATTATTTATTTATTTGATTATTTTGTAAATTATTTATCTAGTGAATTATTAATTCTTCTTCATGACTTTACATTATTCATGACTTAATTTGAGATTATTGCATCAAGATGCCGCATTGTTGCAGTGTTGGGTCGCCTTCTCACATCAAGTCAGACAAGGATATTAAATCTCCCTCTCCGGCTATTTTTTCCATTGAGGTAAAAGAAGCAGAAAAAATGATCCTGAAAATGCTCGCTCTTTACATACAAACTGTCCTCATGCCAGAAAGAAGAGGAATGATTAGTCTCATGACAAATACTGAATCACCCTTTGATTTATCATCTGTTCTCATCAAGAGCTATAGTAGAAATAGTCTTGGTTTATATAAAGGATAGGACAATGGGGCAAATACTGTGGATAACACACATTTCATTGACATTTCAAGGGAAATTGTTCAGAAAAGTAAACTCAGTTTCAGAATTTTAGGAAACCATCATGTAGCAGGCAAGTTATTATATCAAATTTGATTAAAAAGATTTATTTAGTAATATGTGTTGTAATAAGAAGGATAATGCACAGTGATCTGGTCATCATAGTAAGTCAACCCTGTTAGGGTGAAGAAGAGATCAAAGTAACCACATGCAATGTGTAATGCTTATGTTGTCTGTATGCATTCATGTATGCATTCATTTTTTTTTTTTGAAGTATAGTATAGTATAGTGCCCCATAGTATTTTGGATTTTACTGGGAAATAATGTAGATAAGCCAAAACGTCTTGGACTAGTTTTGTATAATACATTTAGGCATCATCCGCATAGAAATGGAATTTCATGGTGTGTTTCCGAAAATTATTTTTGAAGCAAGGCATGTACTGTAAAAAGTCAAATTCAAATCGCTAACAAGTTCACACTTTACAAACTTATTGAATCCATCATGTCCTCATAGATGAGGTCAATTTAAACAAATAAAAGTCTACAGGAACAGTTCCCTTCTCTGTCCCTGTTTGCATACCATTACTTTTAAACATTTTTACAATAATACATTTTACATGGGAAAATTCTGTTATCTGCAACAGGTTTCTCCCCACTTAATGACACCGATAACTGATTTCACATGTGCTACATACTTATTAACACTGGTTGTGTCTGTTATTGATTTCTGTATTGCATGTACGTCATCTGTGTCCTTATCAGTCCTCACTTGATGACACTTTAATAAGTTATGCTGTTTCAAAATTATTTCAAGCACTTTTACCAACGTGACGAATTTATCTGTACGTCACTACATTTATTTATTCTGCTCCATATATTCATTCATTAACTGTTTGCTTGGGCTCTATTTTTATGTAAATCGCTAATCTGCATTGAGAACAACATTACCACATGCAATATACAGATTTCATACAGCAGATTTTTAATCCAAAGCTGAAACAAAAAGAAGGATGAAGTCATCTGGATACATTATGTATGGTACTGCAGGAGCATTATTATTATAAGAATTTGGAAACTTTTCACAGTCACTCTCATCTCTGTTAGTTGCTTTTAATCTCAGCAATATAAAGGCTTATTTCAGTCTTGCATCCATTATAAGTCACTATTGAGAGCACTAGCTAAAGGCCTTTAAAATGTAAATAGAGTGTATGCTGTTTATAAAGGAAATCAGTTTCCTTGCTTCTTATGTAAATATAAATAATCAAAATGGTGAAGGCTGTTCTGTATTATCAATCAGTTCTTGAATAATGTTCTGTATATACACCCGCAACACTGATAACATAATCTCTGTATCAAAGAATATACATATTCTCTGGGACCTTGTACATTTTAAAATCCCAGTGTTCTGCTGCGTGCATTATTGACAGTTCAATTCATATCAGCCGACATCTCCTAAGCGCTTCATGCCGGATCAAGACTGCCGTGTTATCTGAATTGGAAGTGGGAAACTAAAGGAACCTGTCATGTTGCATTCAGAGAGAAGAGGTGTGTGCATCAGTGTCTGATGTATGTGCTGCAGAGATAACAGTCCCATGGCGGCACACTGGGGCAACAGAAATATTCCTCTTCATCACTCCAGTGCTGCCACTAGTACTTTGACACAGATAATAACTGTTTATATGCAGCCCATCTCAAAGCAGCAGCATCATCCTCTGAAAAGCTCTCAGGAAGCGATCTGTTCTCCTCCTGCACTACACTGTGTCGGCTGTTAACATGTCAGATGTTGGCAAATAATGTCGTCAAATCTTTATCTCTTCTTATCAGGAACAGCACAGTTTTATTTTTTCAGACAGCTCTGACGTTCATAAAGCAGATGATAATCCCCAAATAATATGGCCACTACTTAAAAACAACTTTTATCGTTCGGTATAAATCTGCTTTGTCAAACTGATAAACAGCATTACAATTACATTGTTTTTGGTAACAGATCCTGAGTCATCATTTATGCGTAAAACCACATATTCTGTACGTTTTGCAGGTTTTGGCAATTTTTTTTTTAAAACTTTTTTTCAGTGTGACCTGCAACATGAGGATGCATGTAGGGTATAAAAGTGTCAAACTGCAAAGGGACTTTGCAGTTTTCAGGCAGAGACATGGTGTTGTAGAGCACATGTACTGCGATACCTTACACTGGCTTACCTCCACCACCCCTTAGATGTCATGGTTCTTAGCAGGCCTCTCATGACCATGCTGTCTAAAGATGTTCCTTTAATAGACAGGGTTAGAGTAATAGGGTTGTAGATTTTCCTCTGCATGCAAGACCTTTGATGGGGTGTTTTTAAAGTCAAGGAAGGGTCATTTCAAGGCTGCATATTTTTTTTCATTATCAAATCCAGCCAAAGGACTGATCTTGTGTGCAGGGTTAAATTCTACCAGACTGACTTTTCACTTCCTCTGTGCACAAGATTGCAGTGATCGGAATGTTTCAATGACACACATCTCTATTTTGTCTTTTCCTCAAAAGATGCATCCTTCACTTTTTAAGAAATAGCAAGTAGATATCATATGTGTCCTTGTTTCGATTGGTTGTGATAGAAAGTTGGTTAATTCAACCTGCACTTTGCACTTGTTGCACTCATTCCTGCTGCTCATTCCAAGGCCAAAAGATTGTTTTTTTCCCAATATGATGATATAGATAAACTCCTATTACCTGATTGCTGCTACCAATACTTTATAGTATAAAATATGCAAATGTTTTTTCCCACCTAAATTCAGAAAACATGCAGCCTTTCCTGTAGTGAAATTAGCATGTTAACACTACAACACTACAAATGTAATTTGTAGTCTGAGAAATGCAGGATCCTCCTAGCTTGACCAATGCTGAATTCCAAATAATAACTTTTCTATTAAATAATCTTTTGTGATTTGTGAACTGGGGACACAGTCAGTGTCAAGTCATCTGTAGATATCTCAATTTTTGTTTGGCAATGTTAATGTTTATGCCAGCTTATTATTGTAAAAGCAGTTAAAAAACAGTTATTTGTGTAATTTGTAATTAATGTATATGATACAATTTCAATCATGAGAGACTTGGCGAACTGAATGAGAAAGATTTATTAAGTACAAATTTTGAATGTGCATTGGCGTCCTAGACCCCATCGTGAAGACCACATCCGGAAAGGGGGGAAAACGCAAGAGGAGAGGCTGCTGGATCATAAGATCCCCCCGGGGTCTAGACCTGGTGGTGGTGGAGAGCTGGAGGGCAGGAAATAGGAGGCCTTACTGGCGTGGATCTGGTGGTGCTTGGGGTGGAGGAGGGTTGCCGGGTTCGATCAGAAGACAGCTGGAGAAGAGACGAAGACTTTTAAATTTCGTGCTAAGCTGTGATTGGTCAGGAGAGGGATGGAAAGCGACAGCTGATTGGTGAGGGAGGTGCTTTCTATTAAGCACCTGACTAAGAGAGCGGAAGAGAGGGGGAGCAGAGGAGTGAGGGATAGAGGGAGAAAGATTAGGAAGCGGATAGGGATAAATGGTGAATGATGGGAAACAGAGTCTTCCTGATTGAACTTACGCTGAGAGCTACATTTAAACTTTTTCAATTGAAAATTTCAATACAAAAACCCAAATTTAAAAAAGTGAAAATCAGAAACTACGTCTTCACATGGTCAAATAAAATAAGCTTATTTCACATATTTGCGACAAATACTACTTTTTTCTGTCTTTAGGAAAGTGTGTCACATGCAACAGTCAAACACAAACTTAATAAATGCAGTGCAGGTAAATGTCTCCTTATCTTGGCTCTCTTGAGTGACAGCGGGACTCTGGCTCTGGGGTCCATCCCTCACACCCACTTCACATTCGAGCCTGCATGATGCGCCTGTGATTTCACAAACATCTGCCTTAATGAGTCTTCCCCCACAAGTCTCCCTCAAACTTGTGATTGACTTGACTATAAAAAGTAGATGAAACTGTAAATCATGACACGTATTGTAAAATGTACTTCTGTCTTCCCGTTCTCTGTAATGAAGCAGTCATTATGATTATTTTATAGGACTGAAGTTTTTAAAAACTACAAGAATGCATTACTCTGCATAATGAACAGATGTTGTGGCAACAAGCACATACATAATGCATAAAAAATTATTTCAATTTTGATTGTAGACGCTGATTTATGGAGACAAGTCTAGCTTACAACAGTAATGGATTTAGGATGTGCTTTTGTTGTGGTATTTCCATAATTAATAAAAGAAAGGCAACACATTATATATGCTTTGTATTCATAAAGATGAGAGGGTTTGAGTTATAACTGATAAAATACTGCTTGTTGAAGTTTAAAACCATTAATTATACATAACACCTAAACTCTTTTCAAAGAAAAATAAAATATGAATTCTTCTAATGCCTCACTGCTTGTTGCTGCGTTTTGAAATGATGGAGGAACAATCCGATGAAATACAGAGGGGGGTGTAAGATAATTATCACAGCATGATGTACTGTACAATAACAGGAAATCACCCCTAAAAAGGAAGGCAGCCTGATCCGCACCACATTTATCTCCATGTTGAAGTGTTGAAGGTTGAATCTTTTTTTTCTTCTGATCTACAAAGAATTGGACACATCCTGTACTGTTTATATGTCCTTTTTCAGTTGTCATTTTGGATTTACATCAAATGCCACAATGATAAGTGTGTCTATATTTACTGTACATTGCAGTAAACTGATAAATAATGAAGGGCATTTATGTACCATAAGTGCAGTTTAGGGGGCTTTACACTTATTTTCTTTTTCTCAACCAATCCCAAAACCAGTGGACCTTACTGAAACACTGTTAAAAGAACAGAACCTGGCATTAGATGGTTTGCTTTTCTCCTCTTCATAAATAATCTACAGACTTTGTTAATTGATAAGACATATAGCATGTGAAGACCAGCAATAATGTCAGAAACGTGGATGTCATTAATCCAGCATAAAATGGTGAACATTCACACTAGTTACATTTGATCACCACTGTTGTACTTTTTCAGCAGAAAGCCCATGCATATTTAGAATTAAAATCACAGTTTAGCAGCGCAGGCAGTGGGAGCACTTACTGGCTGATGTCCACTTTTTAATGAATGTAACATTAGCCTGATCAATGACTTCTCAGCCTGTATATGATGATCTTTTCATTTGTGCTGTTGCTGTAATATTAAATGTTGTTATGCTGAAATCAATTGAAAAAGGACAACAGTGCTGTTTTTTAGCATTTCTACATGTCTCTGCTGGCTTATCGAAGGATGTGGCATGACCTTGTGTGACCCCCTCTTGGGACAAACTGCATCCCTGCACTGTGCAGGTGTCTGCCAGACAGAGTAGAACGTTTGTGGAACAAGTCCAGGGTCTGGTACATGAGGAGGTACATGAAGTGGGACAGTGTTTGGCTCCACACAGTAGAATTAATGATTTGAAGACACATAGTTGGTGAATAATTGATTCCAGCCCCGAGGATGGTTAGGAGCTGAGTAAAAGACTAATAAATCATTTGTGGTGCTGCCAGTTGTCACTTTCAGTTATTTCTGGTTTGTGATAAACTGCTGCACCTGCCAGCTGCTGGTCCCACGATTCCTTGGAGCAGAAAGTGACGATTTTACCCAAACTTTGCTCTCGGCCATGCCTGCTACAAACAGCTGCCCTTTAGCAGGCACAGTGAGCACAGAGGAAAGAAATGATAAAAACAAAGGAATGCCTATCAAATCCATTTTCACCACAGTGTAGCTCAATAGTTACATAAGATTATGCAAATAATCACTTTTTTATTTTATTTTTTAATTTTTTTATATTTATCCCCCTTTGACCTTCAGCCAAACTAGTGACACATTATCTTTGCTAATAAATAATATAATAAATATTTCACACAAGATTATAGATGACAGAAGAATACTGGCAGATCTGGATCCACTGGTTGACTAAAGGTTGATTGATTGAGACGTTTTAAAGAAGGTGTGATAATCTGCTAAATTAATAAATAAACCAACTCAGCTCCGTCACCTCCTCCCACAACTGACAAGTATTAAATGTAACTGATTGATGCTGTATGATCACATTTTACTTCCCCCTTCATTTGAACACAACAGCTTGCAAACTGAAACATTACAAGAACGCGTCTTAAGGTGTAAAGATGTCTTTTTAATTCAGCAACACATTGCCACTGTTAACATATGTGAGACTTGTCAAAAAATGCGTTGTGTTTTGTCACATGTTTAAATGAGCCTAACACACAATGAAGACCTTGTCAACTGAATAATTACAGAGTTGTGGATCACAGGCTCCTGCAAACCTTCTCCCCGCTGAGTCAGCCTCTTTTAGGTGTTCAGATTTTAGGTGTGTTCTAAATCTGTGGAATTTCTAAGCGTCCTCAACTGTACAAAAATGCTTTAATTATTAAGTTTTTTAGCACAGCTTCCATGATGCAGGTTTAATGTAAGGACCAGATTTGTAAGTGCAGTAAGTTGCTCATGAGCTTTTTTTTCATTCATAATCACAATAAAAACAATGATTTCTCTAATACTGCTATGCCGATAATGTTCACTTATGTTACCTCTTGTCTTGGTCATTTTAAAATGCTATAAATGTTTCTATAGCAGTATAGGTGCAGTTTGAAGTTTGATCAGTCATCATATGTGGGAGGTGATGGGCTCAGCTATATTCCTGAGTGACTGAGAAACATGAATTCAGGTCAATTTAATTCAGTTCAACTTTATTTACATGACACCTTTTACAGTCTAAATTTTATTTAGGAGCTTCACAGAGACCCAGAGCCTGAACCCTCTTTAGAGCAACAGTGGCAAGAAAAACTCCCTTTTAACAGGATGAGACCTTGAACAGGACCCGACTCATAAGGAGAACCTTCCTGCTGACAGGAGGAGAAGAAGAGGGAGACAGGACAGAGAGGATGAAGAAGAGAGAGAGAGAGAGAGAGAGGATGAAGGAGAGCGAGAGAGAGAGAGAGAGAGGGAGGAACAAACATGCAGCAAACATCATACATTACAGAGCAAACATGACAGGTTGTTATAATTGTAATGCTGAAGAACTATGTTTTGTATGTATATGTTTTTTAGCTGATATGTTGTACAAGTTAATTACATAGCACTACATAGTTGAAAGTAGACACTGGATTTATCAGAGGGTCGAATGCCGTTCAGCACGCTGATAATTAAGTTATTTTGCAGCAACAAGATCCATTTATCACTTATGTAAGTTACTGAAGTGGATGCAGGTATTATTAAGAAAAGGTGGCATTTAAAGTCAGTGTGGATCTGAATTTGTTGCATACAGAAAAAAGTCTTGTTTAAAAATAAATAGTCATTAAGTATTTCTTAATTTAACTGAAGCTACCCTTTTTTATCAACAACAAAAACATGTCCTGTTTCAACAATAAGGGTGAGAACTGCCTAATCAAAACACGATTCAGTACTGTGGCACATTTGCAATGCTGCAAACAAGCTCCTTTCAGCATTTGTGGCAGGGCTCCTGTTGAGTAATTGCTATTTTGGTTGTATAGTGGAGTGATAACATTTCACTTGACAGCTGATAGAGAGCGAGGAAGCATTAAGTTGACAGTAGTGGAGTGTGGTCCATCTGTGAGGGGGAACAGAGAGTGTGAGGCGGCTCGTCAGGGCCTCCAGGCGACTCAAACAGCATTAGCGAGAGGTGTCCCTGCCTTTACCGCAGCTTTCACGCCTCACTCCACTTCCAACGCAAATCAGAGGGAACACAAGTTATCCATTTGAGATATTGAGTCGATATGGATATAAAGCCAGCACTTACTTGCCACGGTCATGAAGTAGATCAGCAAGGGACCAGCAGCCTGTTTATCCATCTCCCACACTCATGCAAGCAGGCGCTCCCTGCAGGTGGCATGAAATATTAAAGAGATAACCTCATTTTCCTAACTGACCAGAGAAATGGTGTCTTGTGTTTTCTCAGGTCGCCTGAGCTCTCACTGATGATCTTCTCCTAATCCTGCCTGTTCTCACCTTATTAACACTGCCCTTTATATGGCCTTACTGGTTAGCATCACAACTAAACTTTTCCTCTATACTACATTTTATTAGAGGCTGGAATTTTCTCCCGCATTTATGCGAGTTGCATTAAAAATTTTCAATGAAGCATATAGAGATCAGCTTAGACAGGGTTCTTTACTGTAAACAAAAACTGTTTAACTATGACTCAGTCTTTGCTGATTCCTGGAAGTCTCATGATGATGATTCCAGGAAGTATTAGTGAAGTCACTGTTCCTGGCCAGCACATAGTCAGACTTATGACACAGGCACCAGAGAGATATCAGTCATCTCACACCTGCAAAAACCAAAGAAGCATAAACTTGGAGACATGAAACGGTGGCCCATGTGTCTGATATATATATACATGTATATATGTATATATACATGTATATGGATGAATGACATTAAGCAACGAAAACAGTTACAATAACTCATTTAATTTAATTCCCACATCATTAGAAATGGGGATTAGGTTTAGGCAACCGAACCACATGGTTTAAGAACATCAGGTCATGGTTGGGTTAAAACCGGCTAGCACCACATACAAGTGTCAAAAAGTGCTCCATGTACCCAAACAGCCAAAACAAAACAAAAAATACTTGAGCAGAAATCCACACAAACAAAAATGTTAAAACTTGAAATGAAGCAACCACACATAAAAAGCTGCAGTTCCACATGTGGCCACTTAAGGCTGCTTTTAAAAGTGCTTCAATCATTATTGACCTCCATGTAAAATAAATAAATAAATGTTTACTAGTGCAAATGATGGCTTACATGATTATACATAGCATATATGTTAATTGTAAGTTAAAACCTTTTTGAAGGGCACATTTAGCTTCCCAAGTTGGAGGCACGTGAAGTAATTCACAGCGTCTGAGGCTGGCAGCAGATCAGCAGCTCTCAAGCTGCCAGAGCAGCCTGGTCACATGATTGGCTGGGATCAGTTGACAGAGCTCCGATGGTTTTGGAGTGAATGACAGCTAAGGCAGGCAAGGTGGAGAGGTCATGCAGAAAGATGCAATAAAATCGGTAAGGTGTGTGTTTTGGGGGGAAGGGAGGAAGGACTTGTGGCCAGTGGTTCGGGATCTGAGAGGAACAACAGCGTTGCTCCGGTGCGTCTGCTCCCTGACACTTCCCTAATCTGATAACGGATGAGGACAGGTTGCCTTCGCTGTACCTGGCAAGTACCTTCCCCAACCTGCACAGGCGGATTTGGGCGGATAAGGCCAGGCTTGGCAAATGTGGGCATCCTCTGGAGAATAGTTAAAGGGTGATTAATCATTGTTTAGGCACAGAATGCGCGGGGAAGAATGGGAAAGCAGCGTTCCACACCTCTGAAGCAATTAATCCCTGTGATCTCCACCAGGTTTGTCTTGTAGATAAGTCAGGGTACAAAACTGTTCCTAATTTATCAACCCACTCATGCCATCCAACATAAAACACACAATTTATTTCCAATCATTTATAGTCAAATTTTAAAAAGAGTGACTTTGCCATATCCAAGTGTGTCTTATATTAGCTTCATATAAACTAAGTACCCCAGATTACAATGGGAATCTTGTTTTATTGTGCACATCTGGTGGAGTCACAATGCATTTTCACATTCGCTGTCTGAATTTTTGAGTGATTGTGGCATAAATCATTTTGCTAATCAGAAACATAAGTGACATGAATGCATCTCCCCTCTTGGAACAAAGAAGCAACATATGGCTCTAAAAGCACTCAGGTCTTTTATTTCCAAGGTATATAACCTGTGCATAAACCAATATTATTGGACTGATTTGCATTTTTCTTTCATTCTGGGCTCTTTTTCAGATCTCATATCTTTGCAGATGACTTCAATAATGGATAAAAAAAGCATTTCTGCCTCATTATATATTTGATTCTCAACTTGAGTGCAGTTAAGCAAAACATAAGACTCGCCTCAATGGTTTGTTGCAAGGTGAATTATGGTGCAGTACTTTGAGGAGAACACAGACTGGTGCATGCATGATAGATTTATGTAAATATGTGAGTAACCACAAAAAGTACAGTTCTCTCCCTCTAATAAACTGCATTAAAAGATGAACCAAAAACGACATTGATATGACAAGATGAATTCCTTTATTACAAGTGGGTTCTCTCTGGATCTCTCTGCGTTGCTTCCAAATCATATTTGCCTCCTAAAATGGGATGGGGGGGGTGCAGGGGGGGACACATTCCTGCCAATAATAGTAAAATGGCTCCTGTTTTAATTGCATCATTACGTACCCAATATCAGCAGCCTGCCTGCCAATATCAATATTGCCATAACATGGGTGGAATATAGATGACCCAGGGTATGTGTGGGTCTTCCATGAGTGTCTCCCTGCCAGACTCTTCCCACTGCCCGCTGTGCAGGGAATGGGAATGTAGGCCGGATAGCAGCTCGTCTTTCTAATGTCCCCCCATATTCCCTTAATTGCTGACGGATCTTGTTTGGATTTTGATGGCGGCTTGGAATCTGTGGTTGCTACACATAGGAATTGATGGGCCTTCAGGGAAACATCATGTTACCCTCTACGTATGTGTGTGTGTGTGTGTTTCTTCATGTCTGTGTGGACATGCAAATATCAGCTCTATTGTAAAACCAAGGAGGTATATGGCTTTTTCATAATGCATTCATACATTAAAACAATGTACCTAAAATAAATAAGGGTCACAAGGGTCAAGCAAGCGAGAGAAGAGATGCACCAAACAGCTGGTTGACTGATGAGAACACACACACACTGAACATGTTTGACTTTTCAGAAAACACCTGAAAAAAGGTAAAAGTCTGAGCAACAGTGCTTTGCATTTCCCATCCCGCACATATGGCACGGCAGAAAACTTAACAATTAGTTACAGCTTTGATGAAGGAAAATTACATCTTGTAGGTCCCACTTCGAATGCACTTCACATATCCATATTAATGCATTCAAGACTGGAGAGTGAAAGATAATTTTCCTGTTTAAATATTTCATTCTAGCTTAAAATTTAGCCCGTAATTATAGCTCCCTAATGGCAAGAGCATCCAGTTTGTCCGTTTTAATTAGATTGTTGTTTAACTATTAATTATGTATCTTTGTGTCATATAGTTTTGATGCTAACAGATGGTGTAAAAGTTAGTGGTGGGGTAGGATGGGGTTGATGATTTATTTACCTGCAGTATCTTAGTAAGATCCATACAATGCCTGCTTTTTTTCTCTGCAGCTACAAGGTTAGGACTGAGAGCAGCAAAATAATGAAGTACTGCTCATGGATATAGCAGCAATAAACAAACATTTGGATTATTTGTTGATGATTTGTTAGGTCAATTTTTCAATAAACCTCCTGGATGTGTAGTCACACACATATAAGACAAACACTTTAATAAAAATACATTTCAATAGTTTCATCAAAACATGAACAGCATATTTGGTTAATATTTATCTCCCCAAGAAACCTGACAGATGGTCGGCATGACACATCTGGCCGTGTGCCTAACATTTTCACTTGTGTCACCAGCTTTACCTAAAATAGGCAAGACAGTGCCACCAAGACTGTGTTCAACAGGCACATTTTCAGCTTTTGTCACTGCAATTTATTTATTTTTTTTACTTTGATCCCACCAACTAAATTACACTTAAACTCATCATGGGACAGAATTTTGCCTCCTTCATACAGAATCAAGAATTGTTCCTTTAGTATTGATTTTTAAAAAAGGTTTTATAGTTCATAACTTGCAGAGTTCAGTGCATTGTCGTATAAGGCACATCTGACTATTTATCTGATTATTATCAAATAAAATTGGATTTGACTTGATTTATATGCAGACTTACAGAGTAGTGAGTTCACTACTACTACTTCACAATTGTTTTTAGCCTGGCTGATAGTCAGACTCACAACCTGGCTGTGTTGTTGTTGTTCATGGTGGGATACTCCTCCATGATCAGCAGACAAACTTGATGCATTGCTGAACTCTTGACCTTTTTTGAATCAATAAAAGCCTCTGTTTTTATTCTGAATTTCGGTCATGCCTGCGTTTGTGTCTGGGTGTGTTTTGCTGCACCTGGTGTGACTCTGTACATTTGGCTGACTGTTATTTGTTTTGTCTCCTGATGATGGAGGCCTGTGATTGATGGATTGCATCCAGGACATCTCCGATCGACAGCTGTTGATAGCTCTGAAATCGAGAGCAGCAGTCGAAGCGTAACAATGAGCTCATTGCGCTCTTGGCTTGGTCGCCAGCCCAGCAAACCTCCGGCACTGGGGGGGGGGACTTCATGAATTTCAACTGAGGCCACGAATGTGAGTGCACATGGAAATTGTGCTGAGGGAAAGGGACCAAAACTAGGAATATAGCCCTGATAATTACAATAACCAGAGCAGTCAAGAAAAGGAAGATGGTATTTTCTTGGTAGTCAAGCACATTTGTTCAATATTAAGCAGTTCAACAAATCTTTCCTGTATTTTGCACATTCTAGTTGAACAGACCTTAATGAAGCAGCACTCAGCAAGGTAAATGCTTGCATGAAAACATATCACACCATCAAAG
This sequence comes from Parambassis ranga, assembly GCF_900634625.1. Taxonomy (NCBI): domain Eukaryota; kingdom Metazoa; phylum Chordata; class Actinopteri; family Ambassidae; genus Parambassis; species Parambassis ranga. The sequence continues at coordinate 21,667,407 of NC_041036.1, forward strand.
CTTCCATATCCAAACTCGCCTGTGAGTACGCTGCATCCAGGTGCCCCAAGACAAAAAAGGACGTGTTTTATTAAAGAAATTCTTCATACTGCATTGTCACCTCTCAGCAAAACCTCAGTATGGGACCCAAGAAGTGCTCCTTGTCAGTCATAGAAAACACTTCCTGCAGTGATTTGGATTGATGTGATGTGGATCATTTTTATAATAATTGTCCTAAAAAGAAATAAAAACATGCTGACAGGACAACTAATATTCATTGCAAAGTGCAAGTACGTGAACAACACAGATGAAGACGTCAGTTTTAGAAATAAGCATATTGTGTTTTGTTTTAAAGCCATCCATATTTTAGCTTTAATTGGACAGCATCATGCAGTAATAAACTGTGGCTGCATGGGTTTGATGCCCGAGCCCTGTGAGGTTACCAAAGCACCGGCACCACATCTGAGCTCAAATTAGCATTCTGGGCAAGCAGAACTCCCCAAGCTTAATTAAGGTATATTCAGCATTCTAGTTCATCATTGGGTTTTATATAATCTTAAAACCAGTTGCACTTGTTTGGCAGCTGTTTGTTTCTTATATTAAAAAAGAAAACATTATGCTGTAGATGATTTGGCATCCCAGGATTTTGAATTTGAGCCCCTATTATGGGAAATCTGGGTTTGCACAATGATTAAATGCTTAATAAAAAAATTCATTGTTGTTGCCAACATCTGTATTGTACAGGCTAACAGCTCACTGGAGTGTGTGAGACTTGTAAAGTTTCCAAACATGCCGCTGAGAACCCTGGAAAGTTCACCTAAGAGTTTGCCTTCCTCATTACCAAGCTACTTCTGTGTCTGCGATTAGACTGAGAACATCTTTAATTGCTTTAAAATCTGAATGCATGATAAGAATGGATTAATTTGATTTTTCTGTTCCTACAAGTAGCAGATGGTTTATGTCTTCAGAATGCTCATGTTGTAAAATGAGATCCCCAGCTTGTCTCTGATTGGTCACTGTTAATGAAGCATGCTGGGCTGATTATTGATTTAGAAAATGAGGACAACACAAGTATGGCGTGTTTTTGTGTGTTGCTGTAATAAATTAAAGACAAGCTTTGTTTTATAGTTGACAGAAAGCTATGTTAAATAACACAAAATATTTGATTTTCCATTCAGGTGGCCCGTCAAGGTAATTTTATTGTTTATTTAAAAACAGACACTTTTATAGTTGCCTCTAACAAGCAGATGGTCGACTTGACTTATTTGTGTTTCGTGTTTCTGAATGACCGATCAGATGCATGATGGGAAATGCAATGAGCTGCTTGTCAGCGAAGAGACAATTCACGGGAGAGGGCCTGCAAATGCTGTATACATTCCCAATTTAGTCCCATCTCTGTGGTTTTTAAGGTTAGGGTGTTTTATTTATTTATTTTTCATTTTGTTTTGTTTTTTGTGTTATTATTGGCTGTTGCGAGAGCAGCTGTTCCCCAGCCTCCTTCCTATCCGAATTACCATTCTCACACTGACAGACAGGCAGCTGATGGGGGAACTCGCTGCGTGCATGAGGAGATCCAATTCGGCAAAGAAACTAATGTGTTGCATCAAGGGGTGAAGTGTGGCATATTACAGAGGAGGGGAGGAAGGCTCAGACTGAGCTTGTCTGGAGTTGGGTCCTGCATTTATTTATTTATTTATTTGTATTTATTTACCTAATTATTAATTCATTTATTTATTCCTTTCCCTGGATACTGCATCTCTGTTTTTGGCTGCAGATTCTATACTGGCACCCCTCCACTGCCTGAAATAAAAGCACTCCAAACCCACAGATCCATGTTTTTTATTTGAACAGAAAATTACTGTGGACATAATAATAGAAACACCACTATATTACACTTTGACAGTACATGTTTTTATACTGGTATAAGACTAAAGGATGCAACCATTCGTTTACTCTTAACTAAATATGAGATACAATCAAAATATCACTGACCTTCTACCCTTGTATGTGAAATAGTAAACAAAGAGGCTCGATGTGGAGGACATCTTTCATTTAGATTCAGTATAGTTTTCCTTTAACGAATGTGAAACATTGCTGTTTCTGTCACAATATAGGAAAACAAACCTTATCTATGGTGCCAGCTCTCAGTAGTTCCTCCTAGTCTCAGTACAGTTAACCTTTAAATTTTACTTTGAAAATATTATCACTTCTGCATTTTATCTTCTGCAACATTAACATTTGCCATACTTATTATTATTCATCTTATTATATTCATCATATCATATTCTACTCCGAGTAGTAACATTTTTTGATAAATTTAAGTTCCTCCAGGCATTTCTGAGGTCACCTTAAGTTATTATGATTGGGTTGAAGGTGGAGTGCAAAAGGAAGAAAGGTGGACCTGCATCACATAAGCACCCGTTTGTAACTTGAGTTGGTCAGAACCTGCAAATAAGGCCAGCACAACTAACTTGTTCACCCACCTTCACCTCTGCAGATTCACTCTGATTACCCTGCCATGCATAGCATGTCTGTCTCTTTTGTTTTATTAACATACACACGCTAACATGTATTACATGACAATGAGCTCAGGATGTTTCAAATAATAGTTTTTCCAAACCCCCTCCTCCTCCCTGCCATGCTTCATTTCTGCATGCAGGCCTGCACTTTGTCCAGCACAGCGAGCTCCTGTGAGCATTACAACAAAGTGCTCCACGCTTGTTTGCTGCTGGGGTCTTATGTTCACGTCTATTTCTATTGACATGCAGTGCAAACATTTATAATTACCTTTAGCTCTGTGATATCAGCCCGCCTTGAGTAACCTGCTGTGGCGTTTTACCACCTGTTACTAATCGCTCTGTGAATTTGTGACGGCACCGGCAATGATTCAAACTAACACTGGGTGCCCCACAAGACCCTCCTGGAAATGCAGCAACCAGCAGCAGCATGGTGTTCTGAGAGCCGAGGGAGCGACTTCATGGATTTTTTGCATCATTAAGTATTTATGAGTTGCCACTTCATGTTATTTACACTGGACTGATGGTAATGCTGTTCAGGGCTCAAACGCCATGCAGGGACCCACTGGGACAGCGGGGTGGAGGGTGCAGGAGGAGGCAAAGGCATGTGTGAATGTGTTAAATGTTGTACGGAAACGCCACCTGCAGCTGTGAACGTGGAGCAGGGTAAAAAAAAAAGGGGTGAGTTGGGAGCAACTCTGGGGGGACACCGAAATGTAACAGCAGGCTGCAGCGCATGCAGACAAGCAGGGCAGAGTCAGACTATATAATGTATAAGACAAAGTCTTACCACAAGCCACAAGGAATATTCAGTTGACCTGGTTTATCTTTAGCTTTAAACCACAAGAGCTGATTGCATCACCACTTGCAGTAAATGTGTCATAGAGGAGAAACACTTATGCATCGCCTGCTTCTGCACTCAAGTCTGCAAAACTGCTAGCTTCATATCTATCTATCTATCTATCTATCTATCTATCTATCTATCTATCTATCTATCTATCTATCTATCTATCTATCTATCTATCGATCTATCTATCTATCTATCTATCCAATATGTCTTTGATTCTACTCATTTAACTGAGCCATCCTAATGCTCCCGTGTTCACTTAGGCCCAGTTCACACTGGAGAAAGGCTATCCAGATTGTATCTGGATAGCCTTTAAGCTGGATACGTTCGGACCTATTTTCAAATCAATCCAGTTTAATCCGGCTTGTTTGCTGTCCTCTGTCTGTACGGGCCAGGACCGCGTGTGCGCATGTGTCATGCCTTTTTTTTTTTTTGTCCCACGTCGCTCGTTCTTTCGCTTTTTTTTTCATTTTAAAATTCCTTTGTAGCCCTGTCTAAAATAAACTCGGGGCAAAGCTGTCATAGTTTGACGGTTGTTTACATACGTCTTTTGTACGCGACCCGGACACTGTCCCCGTGAACCGGAGGTTCACATTGCTAGCCGGATTCGCTAGCTGCATTTGCGTTCAGACCTGAGCCACATTTAAGGCATACCGGCTAGATCCACCTCCGAGAGGTGGATTGAAATCAATCTGGATATATCAGGATTTGCGTTGTTCAGACTAAGAAAAAACTATCCGGATGTTCATTTGAAAATAGGTCTGAACGTATCCAGCTTAAAGGCTATCCAGATACAATCCTACTCTAGCTGGATTGACTTTCTCCAGTGTGAACGGGCCTAACTTCCCTCTCAATGTCTCCCGTAAATTGAAAAGTAAATAAACAATGCATGCACTTAACAACAAATGTATCAACAAGGAAAAGAAGGTGTCAGGCACGCTAACTGTAAATGAAACACTTGGAATGTCCAATCAAACAAACAGCTGTTACACACTTCCTCAGTGCAGATGCTCAAAGACAAATGACTGGACCTGTCAAAAAATAAAACCTTGAACCACAAAGAAAAGTTAAGGAAAAAGAAAATGCTGTTGATGTGATGATGAGCAGCAGCATCGTTGCCTCCAGACTGTTGCTTTGGACACTGGGGGACTAATTGTTGCCAGGAAACATTCGATATGATTTTACATTTTGGTGATAACGGCTGGGAGCGTTGCCCATCCACACTGTTTTAGTTTATCAGCACCCTAAGGCTTTAATATATGTTTGCCAGGAATTTTTGCAGGATTTCCATTAGGGCCCTGTTTGTTGCAGTCTGACATATTAGTCTCTTCAGCTCCGTTTTATTACAATATGATTGTTATTCAGATTTCTACACAGGTTAATAAAAGGTCAGTTTATGTGTTATTTAGCTTTCAGGTTAGTTTTTGCACTTCATATTAGTCCAGTACTATACGTTGCAACTAATGCCTGATAGAATTATTTGCTTAAGACTTAAGTTAGAGGGCGTTCTTACTTTTATTGTCATATGGTCAAGATGTGACATTGTCACATATATGAAACAGAAGGTAGCATTTTGCTATCATAGACTTCAGTTAAATGTCACCCCATGGCGTCTATGGTACTGCCCTTCCTTTTTTTTTTTGGGGGGGGGGGGGGGGGGGGGGGGGGGGGTTACATGCTTTTTTCTGGTTTTGAGAATCCAGTATATCTTATTCTTATCCAGGTTTCTGAGCATTCTTTGCTAGTAAAGAACATTGTGTCACAACTGTATGCAGATGATAAAAAGCTGACATTCTGTTCTGATTACCTGTAGAATGATTTAATTAACCAACTTGTGTTTTTATATGATTAAAACCAGTAGGAAGACATACTGTAAAATCAGATTTCTTGTACAGGTTCTGCTTGAGAGTGAATTTCCTCCACAGATGAATGCATTGCTTATAAATAACAGCCTATAAAAACCCTGCATCCTCATTGATCATCAGTGACATGCAAGGTCTGAGTCACTTCCCATCAAATTTACACAGATAAATGTGGCACACTGTTTCTATCCAGCATCACATGATTGTATCCACTTGTACTCACCTGCATCCTCTTGATAATGTTGACTTCACTGCCTTGATGTTGGCTCATTAAATACCCCTTCCTGCCAGTATATTTAGGCTCACAGTTTAGAGCATCATCATCACATATAAGAAGCTAAGATTTGTTCATGAGCCTCTAAATTTTCTGGTGCTGTCAGAATACCATAAAACATGTTGTAATTTGACCACTGTGAATTGGGCTGGTGGTCAACTATAATGTATCTGTCTAATCTACAGCTACCCAGAATTCCCCTTGATCTCGCCTGATTATGAGGCGAATTTTTGTTAGGGATGTACACACATTATTGTGGCCGACGTCATTATTGTGACCAAAGAACCCAAGAATCTAAATGACCAACTCCCTGGTAACACAGCTACAATTAGATCAACACCAACAAGAGAACGTTGCTTTAGTTGATAGATTCACAACATGTATTTCTCTGTTAAGGGCTTAGATCAAGTTGTTTTTTAATGCAACTACGTTTGTTCATGTGAAATAAAGCTCTTTGCTGCCACAGATGAGGTCTCTCCTAGTTACTGGCCTTATTACGCATAGATTTTGTTGACAAACTTGAAACTAAACTCTCAACCATCTGACACGATTTTTAAAAACTAAAACTTTCTGTTTTCAGTTGAACTCTGCAGTATGAATATGTGCTCAAAGTGTACCAATGGCACACTGACAGCTTCAAAACATCCACATGCCTAAATGACAGAATATATATGCCAATGATTTCCGAAATGAAAAGTTTTACACAACTCACTAGTTTAAAATACATTATTCAGTATTAAAGCTGTAGCCCAGGACTTACACTGGCCATGAAGCGACTGCTGAACGTAAACGTTGCTACCGCAGCATCAATCCCTACCAGACCCGTTTTTGAAGTGTTGCGTATCTTACAAGCCTCCTCGAGATTCACAAAGTCACATAGTAATCTGCCTGTTTACCTGATGGTTAATGTCCTCTCCACATGTATCAGGCTGGGTTACAGAGCAGTTACTGAAACTTCTGTTTACTCCATCAACACAGCTTCTCACCTTCCACTCTTAAAACAGCCTTTTCCTTTCTGATGTTGTTCATATAAAAAGCATGTTATATCATATAAAATCTGGTTTCTGTACATCCAAAATGAATCTCTGCTCGTACATGGCTGTGGCTGTGTTTCTCTGCCGGTTGCGATGTTAAATCAGAGTACAGACTCAGAGGCATGTTATTTTGAACTCTACTGGAAACTCTCTGGTGTTCTGGTGCCTGACTTCCTGTCTCCTCAATGTGATTGGTGTAAATTGATGCGTCTTGGGTGCGACACAGCTCAAAAACAGAACCGGTGTGCATCTGTTGCAGAGCAGTGCGGAGCTACACTTCTGGGATGCTTCTGAATGCGGCTGGTGTGAATACTCCCATTGTCTAAAATGGAACCGTATCAACATGGGCTGCCGCTGCGCTTACGTTACACATCTGGTGTAAATCGGGCTTAATAGATATACAATATTTTCAACACTGTCAGCATGTGTTCATCTGCTGTTGTTTGTGAATAAAGTGATTCATGATGACAAATGTACACAAACTGTCAGATCCTAAATTATTGATTGCAGATGCATTAATTAAAAATGACATTGTGTCTTTTGGCAAGGGCACAGTTATGGAAGTTCAGCATTTATTAACACAACATGGACCTGAGGCGATGAAGTTATCTGTTTTTCTGCACTCTAAATACAGACTGTGTTAAATCCATTAAAACAAAAAACAAGGAGGGGGAGAAAACAGTTCCCCCATTCTAATGCAGCTAGATTGACATACAGATAAAGAGGATACAGTAATATAATGACGGCATGACAATCTTGCCATGCATTTTATGGTGACGAATAATCAAAAATCCTTTTATCAATGACACATCAAGGAGCATTTAGTTTATGCTTTGGTTAATCCTATTGACTATTTTGTGATTCCTCTCTCTTACTTGTTCCAACGTGCTATATTTGTCTCATAAATATTGGATATTTTGGCTTGACAAATTGCTATACAGGCACAATCCTATTAAGGGTTGCAGTTTTGCGCTCTCTGCCAGTGACATCCTGTTTGGGTGTTGCATTATGTGACTACTGTGTGGTGTTGTCATTAATGGATAATAAGAGTGTTTTTTTAGCCTCTTCTTTCAGGAGACCACTATTTTTCATCACCCCTCAATAAGCCAGACTTCTGACTTTTGTTGTTCTAATGTGCCACAAATGTCCCTTTCATCAATCAATCAATTTTATTAATCCTTTTTTATCCACCACTTACTGAAATTGATGTCGAAGAGAAAGAGCATAGAAAATCCACGCTGTTAAATTTACAGAAGACTTTTTAAAGATTACTTACTATACAGAAACCCTGACTGCTGGCATTTGAGCTAATAGACCCATCACACAACAAGTCCTTGTTTGGCCTTGCAGTGCATGTCTGATGTGTAAATGCAAGTAACTGTTAGTTAATTAAACAGTAACCAAATACTTTGAGGTGATTTGGCTGCATTTGCATAAAACATTGCTATGACACCAGGGTGTGTCTGCTGATGCTGGGGTTTAAAGTTTGGGAAAAATGAATATGAGGAAAGTACTCCTATCAGACGGCCTTAGAATGAAAAGTCTGAAAAAACACAAACAGTAACCCACATGCATGCTATATATGTATGTAACCAATATGTAAATGCCATTAATAAGCCAATAAACTTAAAAGTAACTCAGCATTATTTTACACTGAAATATTAACAGAAACATGGCTGTAACCTATGATAATGTAACCTTAAATGGAAGTGAAAAAACACATACATATCACAAACTCTAAAAACCACATCAGCCCAGTTTGCCACCTGCATTTCCCTTCAAGCTCCGTACCTCGCATTATATCCGTCACAGAACGTGAAAGGATGCAGCTGCAGGCAGTTTTTAAGCTGCTGTGGGTTGAAATAAACATCTTGACAGCCTGAACACCACCCTTGCTGTCTTTGTTATGGCAAATCTGGTCTTTAAGAATACTTTCTGGACTCGCATAGCTTTTTCAGAAAAACAAATATATTTCTTCAATTATTTCTGGTCTATTTTAGGTTGCTTGCTAGCAAGTGAGGGTGAAATGTTTTACATTTTATGTATCTTTTAATGAGACCTGATAATGTCATGGTCCTGTGTTCTTGCTTTTTGATAAAATCCTTAGTTTCTTGGTTATGTTAGTGTGATTTTCTGTATGTTTTATGTGTGTTTCTGTGGTTATGGTTCCTGTTTTATTTTGAAAGCTGTAGTATTTGCTCCCATTGTTGTAGTTTGTCTTCCTCTTCACTTGTATGTCTCCACCCCCCCTTACCTGATTACCTGTCCTCATGTGTTTTCAAGGTGTTTTCTTTCCTCCTTGTTATGATCATGTGTTCTGTGGTTATTCTTTTCCTTGCTATCCTGAGTTTCCTGGTTATTTTGGTTCGTTTTAATTTTTTCATGTTTTATTTTGAAAGTCCCCTCCTCCTTGTGTATCTTTGTCAGTTTTACTTCCTAGTCCTTCCTTTGTGATCACCTGCCCCACCCTGATTATTTGCACCTGTGTCTGGTTGTCTTCCCTTCCTTTGTGTATTTACGGTGTTTGTCTTCCCTCACTCTTTGCCAGATCCTTTTGTGTCTCTGGTGTGTTACTCTGAGCCTTTTTCCAAGTTTCTTGTTCTCAGTGGTCTCGCCTGGGTTTGTTTTGATTCTACTGTTTTAGGACTCTTTGGTTATTCCTTGTATTTTTGTGTTACTGGACTGTTTTGATGGCTATTAAAGCTCACTTTAAGTTGAACATCTCTAGTTTTGTGAGTCTGTGTGAGTCTTATTTAGTATTGCTCCTGACAGATTATTTCTGCACTAAAACGGTAATAATAGCGCTGACCATCTCACCACGTTGATATGGCAGAGTCAATGGCTGGGTCACAGGCAGGATGAGGCAGTGATATCCTGGAGAGTGTTATTGAGTTTTCAGTGACATGAATTATGATAAATTATCAGTCAATAATTTAATGTGTGTGTGTCAGATAGAGTAAATTTACAGGACCACCTGGCGTTGTTTGAATAGAGGTTACACTATAGGGAGTAAATAAATAATACAGCTTTTTTTTTACCCTGTGCTTTAATACCATTAAATATTCAGCTATTTGGATGATCAAATTTGCTGCTAAATTACAGCTTCCCCATTGATAGGCCTGGGAAGAGAGGTGGCCAACGGGTGCTGCAGTGGGAAGCAAGCCAGAGGGAGGAAACAACACACACAAACACACACACACACATACACTCACTCTACACAATCAGCCAGCAATATGCATGTGTGAGCTAGAATGACATAAAGAAGAATGCATAAGCAACCTATATAGACACACATGTAAACACACACAACCCCAGGTGGCACATGCTGGCACACACAGCCTTACCTGATGATGTTGTATGCATCAATGAGTGCATCCAAAATAATGTCTACCCAGAGAGGGCTTGGTTGGAGTTCAGATTCAGTCTGAGAAATTGCACATAGAAAGAGGATTATTCAATGAATAATATAGAGTATGAATAAATACATTCCCAGCCATCATGTGTAGCTATTATACAGCATAATGCAGCGCTCTATTTTCCCCAGGATCTGCCCTTTGATAGACTGCTGCAGTTATTAGTATTAACCCGCTGTTAGAATCATCAGTGGGGAAAAAAATTGGCATCCCTGACTATGATATGAGAATTGGTAAGCAAAATGAGAAATGAAGCAATTAGAGAGGTTCACATACATTATTTAGCTCTCATTAGCTTCCTGTGACACTCTAGGCTCCACACCAATGAAAAGTGTTGGCCAGGCTCAGACAATTAGTAAAATTAGTGGCACAGGATTTGGCGTTGATTCAGGCCGCATGGCCCAGAAGATACCAGACTGGTGTCAGTTGTGTAATTTATAACTTTGCACATGAAATAATAGGTTTGAAATATCACTAGGGCTACCAGTGTGTCAACCTGTATTATCCAGGTGGAATGGTTCAGTCCCTTGGACAGAGGAAACAGTGACAGTTCCCTCCGATTTCTCTGTGGCTGCGAAGCAGTCGGCCATTTTGTGTCTCTCAGAGAAAAACAAGGGACAGAGGTCCAAGTGGATGGTAATTAGCAGTCTGGGTTGTGTTTGTTTTTATTTTGCGCATGTTTGTGCTGATAAAGTTTGACTTGCCAAAAAATCCCAGTCCCGTGCTGGATTCCGCTCAAGCTGTTCCCCAGCATCCTTCAGGAACGATGGGAAATCTTGTACACTGCCACTGGTCACAGCACAAACAGACGGTGGTAATCAGTGATTAGTGGACATGTTACAGTATGCAGAGATAAGCCCACACCCCAACCCTCCAGTCTGAATCAATAGCAGCACATGAAATGCATAAATGTACATGTGTGGTATAGATGCTTGTGATTAACGTTCATAAGAATCCATTTAATAAAAAAAAAAAACATTTGAATTAACTTCAAAGCTTTTTTGTTAAAATGGGCAATTCTACAGCAATTTTTGATCCCTTTAGGTTTTGAGCTTAAGGTCTGCGGCCAGCTTCAAATAACTGCAGGTCCACATCCAACACTGAAGCAGAGCTAAATAACACTTTGCTGCCTCTTTATCATTACAGGGGGAAAAAAGAGAAGGCAGAGAACAAGCAAACCAAATAAACAGGTGTTGTGTGCTTTAGAAAAAGCTAATGCTAACGTGTTCTGGAATAGAGAGGCATAATTATACTGTGCTGGATTATGGAAAACATTGTGCATGTTAATTACACCAGGTATGCTCATTGATTTTCTGTTATAATACTTAAATGTGTCATTAATAATTCATTTTCCTGCCAGCTCGTTCCATTTTTCATGCACCTGTGTTGTTGATGTGAATGACGCTGTGTCATTGCTGATGATGGCTGTGTAGTTCATCATGGAAAGTAATTTCTGCAGTGACACCTACTTATTTGTCTTTTATGAGCCACTGACAATGTCCATATTGTAAGGAGCGCCTCTACAGTCACAGGCTGACCGGGAGCTGCCTTCTTCTCTCTTTCTTTGGAAATCTGTGAAAAGGCTTTTATTTGTTCCATCACTGCTGTTTTAATCAGGCAGTTGTCACGAGGGCAAGGACTATGAAGAGAGAAGAAGTTAAACCTAAACATCTTGCTGTAGCTTTTGCATATTCTTTCAGGGCAAAAATGAACCAATGATGAACGAATCTGGCAAAAAATAGTAATTCTCCTCTCCTGCCATTTTAAAGGACCACATTCCTCAAGGAGAGAATCTGTCAAACAGTAAGTAGAAAGACTAGCTCGACAAGCAAACAAGCTCACAAACAACAGCAGCCAGAATCAAGTTTGTCCTTGAATTTCCACACCTGTGAGCGCCTGAACGTGGCTGAGGCCATTTGTGAATTGGAGGGAATGCGACATGTTTGTCCAGCATCAACTCGGCAGCATGTTTATCCCCTCATTTTTCCAGCATTGTTTGTCTTTTCTTTGTGACGCTGAAATGCTCAAATTGCATTTCTCAGATGTTGTTTCCCTGGAGGTGTGCGCTTGGCGGCAGGTGTCTATGGGAAAAAAGAAAGGGGAGAGGAGGAAGAGGGACTGGAAGAGAGATAAAAAAAAGACTCAAAGAGAAGAGAGTGATCTCCCACTCATTCCTCAACGTGGAGCTGAATTTATGCCTATGCTTCATCTGCCATATATGCTCTTTAGCAATGTAAATGCATGCTGATGAACTTTGATCCTGCAACAATATGGCACATGTGTCTCATACCGTGGAAACTTTTTTTCTCAGTTAAGTGTTTGGCAAAAGATGATTCAGAACTCCTGTGAGCAACATCCAAGTTCTGGAAGTTTACAACAAACATTTATTTATTTCATTCTCCCCTGAGCTACTTCACCCTCACCAGCAAAATCCTGCTAAAAAGCATGAGACATGGTGCTGTTTCCCTGCAATAATAATTCAACTACCCTTATTTTTATTTTCAAATCAATTAACTAACCTTGAGATGCTGATAAGTGCAGCTTGAATCCCCCACCGCCTCTGCTTTGAAAGAGGCTTCCTCTCCAGGCACTGAATAGCATATAATAGATATTGAACTGTAAATTTGAATTGAAAGCTTGGGTCATTGTGCCTCATTGACTTTCGACCACAAAAACCAAATGATGTCTTAGTTGAGAGAAATATATCAAAGGAAATCAACAATTACGAGTCATAAACACGCCTGGAGACGTGCCTGGCGGGTGTATAGCAGCGGGAATTAGCATGTTGAGCTGATAAATATGCATGTAAAGACGCTCCCAGGGGAATAACACGCGTGTGATTGATAGCTTTGGAATTGAAGGATGTGTAAATTCCTTTTATTCTGGGGGTTGTGCTTGTTGTAGCACCGAAATACATAGCACTTGTTAAAAGTTTTACCAACTTTATAATCCTTAATGCCACATCTGTTTGCTGTCTTTATAGCGCCTGTAAAACGTCATTAAATTATTACCACCAGCTGGCCTCATTGCACAATAACCTCACTTATCTGTTATTCTTTGGGAATACTTGTGATTTATAGACCCTCTTAGAATAAATGATATTTTATACATATGTATATATAAATAAACAAGGGGAAATGTGTCTTGTAAATAATTCATGAGTTGTACTTTGAATAAGTTACTTAGTAGAAGTTTATTTTTTCCTGAGTTGTTGGTGGCAAGTATGGATTGAAAGACATTTGATTTCAGGTTTGGACAGCACCAGAGAATAGGAGAAATATTATACTGAGATACAGGTAAAGCTTTTTTAATTATAAATCATCTCTGGATTTTTTTTTTACAGAAATATCTGTATTTCTAATTAAAAATACCAAAGAGTCTGCAAATTTTGAAATGTAATTAATTTTCCTTTTGTTTAATGTAAACAATAAAAATGCTTCTCATTAATTGTTGAATGTATGTAAATCTCATAAATGTTGGATAGTTTAAAAAATACATCTTACTGTAGCCAACCACCGCACCTCGTCACTCATCTCTGAAGGATTCCAGCACCCCCTAATGTCAGTAAGAAGCTACTGAAAGGGAAGAATTAAAGATGGACAAACTGACAGCCATCATTTCTGCATCCTAAAAAAAAAAATAAAATCTGAAAAAAACAAACAAACAATAAATGCAGCTCAGGTGTAGATGACTAAACTCTGTGGCTATGCTGCTGTGTATAAATAGCTCTCACCCCGGAGTAGTAATAAAGGCTGTTTGTGAAGCTGCTATATGTTTAGTATGTAATGATATATTATTGCTCTAGGTAGTGGGAGCATGTCCTATGTGCTCGGCCCTCTTGGGTATAATTGCTTCAGAAGAGATAAACTGGAGAGAGAGAGGTGGGTAGAATGGGGAGCGAGACATGATATTAAAGATTAATAAGCTGTGTGTGTAAAGCTGTACCTCTCAAGAGTGATTCTTTTCATTTAGCTATGGTCTTTTATTTCCCATTGTACTTATTTTTCGCTTCACTTTGAAATTCAGACTATTTGGAAAGACCCTCAAAGGCCTTGTTGGTGCTGCTGTGTAATGCAGAAACAGAGCATTTTAAACCGATTTTAAGCCTTATAACCTGTCAATCACAGGCAGGCATGGAAAGAGGAAATTCAATGTGAGATTGGAATATCAATAAATTGTCAGACCAAAATAAATATTTTATTAAACAATTTTTTGAAGGATTATTCAATTTTTATTATCTTACCACTGTTGTGCAAAAATGCACTGAAACAGGCTGTGATCCCTATGTAATATAAAAAATACATCTAAAATATGAAACTCAGCTTAATGTGGACGGTTGGTAAATGTGGATAAGCTACTTTAAAAAAAGGAAGTGGTGGGGTGTACATATTTATAAATATGTTTTCAATGCACATAGAAAATGTGTGGATGGGTATTGTGCTTTAAATTCTAATTAAAAAAGTAAAGCAAGTGCACACATACAGTAAAAGCATGTACATACACACACACAGACAGACACACAAACGAGTGAGAGTATCAGTGTGAAGCTCAGAATAAAGGAGTCTGTGAATTTGGCCAGGTTTCCGTGTCAGAAGCAGCCTGTATGTACGTTTGCGTTTGCAGGCTTTAGAAGGCTCTTTTTTCACACCCTGCTGTTTTCCCCTGATAATTTAATGTCCATATTCTTCTCTTCAGGCATTAAAACCCTCTGAACTTCATTCTGTGCCTTTGTACTCTATGAAGCTGCACAGTGGGGCTGGGAAACACACACCACACTCCGTAGGTTCTCTGTTGTATTGCCTACAAAATGCCCAACCAATTACCAAGTTCAAATACGCAGCTATCACTCTGTTTTTGCTGCTATCCTTTGATTTGGCCAGTGTTTGTACCAGACGTTTCCCCCTTCTCTTTTCAAACTGAGCTTCTAATGGAGATGGATGTTGATCATGGTGCACTGCTCACACATGATGAGGCAAATATTCCAACGTTAGCTGCTGCACACAGAATATTTATGGTGTCTGTGTAAGCTGTAGGGACAAAGAACAGTTTGGAGTTGCAGCAAGTATCATCAGTTGATAGACTTGATAACATGGACAAAAGAAATTCATACAAGCATTAAAAAGTAATGTGACACAGAAGCTGTAAATACAGATGATGAAACTGGATAAACATGATGCTATCTGATGCTCGACTTTTGAAGCTCACTCATCAGTCCACCAGACTCTTAGTTAATCCAAAAATGACCCATGTATTTGCCTTGGTGTCACTCAAAGCACTTATATGCTTTATAATGTGTGTGGTCTGCTGGAACAGCAGCATCACTGAGAGGGAGAGGAAGAAGCTGGACAGAGTCATCAGGAAGTCCAGCTCTGTCCTGGGCTGCTCTCTGGACTCAGTGCAGGAGGTGGGTGACAGGAGGGTCCTGGCAAAACTGACATCCATGCTGGACCATGAGTCCCACCCCTGCAGGACACCCTGTCAGCCCTGCAGAGCAGCTTCAGTGACAGACTGCTCCACCCTCGGTGTGTGAAGGAGAGATACAGAAGGTCTTTCCTTCCTGCTGCTGTCAGACTGTAAAATAAACACTTCTGATAGGTGCAATACTCACACACCACAGTGTACAACACATTATTTGTTTAGTTTTTGATGCACTATGTACAGTTTTTTACAGACCACTTCTACCTCCACTCACCTGTGCAATAACTGCTAATATGTAAACTGTTTTTTATTATATTCTATTCTATATTTTATTGGTTGTCTATTTAATCATGTATATATCTTTTCTTAACTTATCCTTTGCTGTCTGTGTCTGCTGTTGCAAAAATGCAATTTCCCCCATTGTGGGACTAATAAAGGCAACTGTGACAGCCCATACCTGTCACTCAAAGCCTAAAAGCTTGTGTTGACAGTTTGGTTTATTTCTTTTTACAGATACATCAGTTACAAACCATGGACAAAGACAAAATGTCTCACCCACCCTTCTTCACAGATGTTGAGTTGTGTTTGAATGCACATGTTTAGGAAAGGTTTTTGCAGTGGGACACACAACTGAGAATCAAAGCAGAAACTTTTTGAAAATTAGTTATTAGACTCTGTTCTGGCATAGCATGAAGAGCTTCAGTAAGAATACAGATCCCCAGACATGCTGCCCCTCAGTGGATTTTTATTCTTCTTCTTCTGTGTAGTAAACACGTTGTGTTTGTGAGATCAGGGTGGCTTATGATTTCCTCAGAGATCCCCCATATGGCCTGCAGAGATCTACCTGTCAGCACACCTGAGCAACTTAGCACAACCCGGCCTTTTTGTGCTGACTCTGCTTACAGAGGTGACACATAAGAAATGCAACAAGGGTTGTCATCATTTGGTGTTTTGGGGGGTCCAGGGAAATCACCTGAGCCAGGATGTGCATGCGTCTAGCACCAGTCTGTACTTCATTAGTACAGACCGGCTTTCTATAGTGAATGATGCATCTGAAAAAAATATTTTTTTCTCTCTGCAGAAAGTGCAAAAGATGGATTACAGGAGAATCAGGCAGCACTGAATAGACCATTAATTTGATAAAGCTAAGTTTGGATGCTTATAAAAGTAAGTTGACAGCCCCAGGGAGTGTGACAACTTCTTCAATTAACAATTGATGCTTATATAAGAACATCCGTCTGTGAGTTATTCATGATTCCTTATGCCAGTTGTTGTCATAAATCCATATGTATGCAAGTTAATAGATTTCCGCCGCTGTATGACAAGATTTCCCTTCTCCATCTGACCCTGCCATATGCCATACGACGTCTCTTTTGTCCATATTCACTGTCTAATTATACCCAGCCTGTTCACTTTTGATAATACACCTGTGATGAAGAATTTCTAGAAACTACATGGAAACTATTAATTATGCGCATGTTTTTGCTTGAAGGATTATTGTTGTTTCAATATCTGTTGTTTTTTTGTTGCTAAGATCTTCTGTGGAAGAGATGCTGCCCATTAATTGGCAACAAACAGAATTCTGTCCTTTGTTATAAAATAATCTTTGAAGCTGCAGACTGTCAACTGTTATACAAAGCTGCTGCTGTGTGAAGGAGCAGTCTGTAATTTTCACCACATAAATCTGATGCACGCTGCCACAGAAGCTTTTTTTCAGTTTTTTTCTTCAGATAATCAAGGTTCTTTTTAAACAAAGCAGGTAAAAGCTGTGAAACATTAGGAAGGTACCAGATGTCAACCACTGCAACAAATGTGCATTATATTTACACCTTGTTCCATGTTCTGCTTCACTGATATATATCCAGATGACTGGATGAGGAATGACAGACAACAGGAAGCATTTTCTTTTTTCAAATGTACATTTGAATACAGGTAAAACTCACTTCTTCAATCATGTTGAACTAAGCGTGGCAAATACAGTTCAACCAGAACCTCATGGCTGCACTGTAATATTTAAAGGCAATCTACCTTTCATCTAAAACCCAATCTCATGACACATGGTCTATGCAGGACATTGGGGCACAGACCATACTTTCACTTTTATTTATTGTAATTATTTTAGTAAAATATAATTGTTTGGGTTTTAGTTACCACAGTTGCAAACCATTTCCATATCTGCAGCAAAATGGCTAACTGCAACTAATTGTTTATTGGACTACTACATTTAAAATTCAACTCAATTCAATTCAATTTTATTCATATAGCGCATTTTACAATCAGAATTGTCTCAAAGCTCTTGAGACCCAAAGCCTGAACCCCCTTAGAGGCAACAGTGGCAAGAAAAACTCCCTTTTAACAGGAAGAAACCTTGAGCAGGATCTGACTCACTTTTTGAAACTGAACTGAATGTCTTCCTGCAGCAGATCTCTCTGCTCTTGGATTTTCCTTCATCTAAAATGCTATGGCGTGGGGTTTTTTACACTGTCTGGTAGCAATAGTCAATTTGGTCCAATTGTTGTCGTCCCTTTGTGTTTGTCCCTGTCTTGATATTGTCAGTGACCAGATTTGTTTGGATTGCCAGTATCCAAGTGAGCCTATATTGTCTGTGAGTCTAATTAATCTGGTTTTTGGAAAATGTACAAATTGCATTTACAAACCCCATGTAACTTGATACCTCTGGCTGTAACTTGATACCTCTGGCACAAGAATTTCCTTCGGGATTAATAAAGTTTTATCTTATCTTATCTTATCTTATCTTATAACCTTTTCCAATATGGAGAACATACAGTTTTCTTCTACAAGAATTTACAACATATTCAATAAGATATTCTTTAGAAATCATATTGCTCTGAACTTAAATTGTGAGTGAGATTTCAATTTTTAAATTGTATTATTTGGAATAATACTTTGGGCTTAAACATTTAGACTGCATGGTAGAACTTTGACCACATGTAACCCCATAGCCAAACTCCATTAGAGCCAAACTAAAATCAGAGGTTCAATTATTAGTTTCACAGTACTTTGAGGAGAACTGACTTTTTTCATGGACTCTGTATAAAAGAAGGAGCTGTGAAAAACAAGTGTTAATATGCAGTTGTTTGCAGGTTTATGTGATGACAGAAGGGTGGAGGCATTTGATGCCCCATCCTTCACTACACCCAGCAGCAGCATATTAACTATGTTTCCTGCCACTGCCAGTGTATTGATTTTCCCCTCCCTACCTCCTTTCTCTATTCTTAGGGACATAATGTCACAACACCAGCATTTTTACTATTTAGTGTGAAACTGTGCAGAATTTGACACAGTCACCCCGCACGCTAATAAAGCGTCAAGTTCACTAATTGCTGGTTACACTTGAAAACAGGCTTTGCACTTTATTAACTGGAGAAATGTGAGATGTTTTGGACAGGTGTGAATTTCAAAATAGAAGGAAAAGGGAAAGATGTAGATGTGTTGCTTACTTGTCATATACTGGTTTACTAAACACTAATATAATAGGAGTTTATTTGCATAGTGTTCTTGACAGAAGCAGTATAGGCACAGAAAGAAAGAAGGCCAAAACAAAACTAGAGGAAATAGATTAAATAATGAGCTGAGTTAGAGATGATGCTCTAACTTTTTAAGATTTAGAAACCTTTATTAGTCCCACAATGGGTTTTGCTACAGATGTTAGCATGTCTGCCTAGCAGCAGTGTTGGGATGGCAACTTTAATTTGCATTTACAAGCATTTTGCTTAAGCACCTAACATGAGCCTTTATTTGCTCGCAAACTGTTGTTAGTTTTTTCCCGACTAAAATTCTGCTTACAAAAGCATTTTTGCAAATCAACTCATAAGTGTGAATGGTCCGTCCACCATAGCCTGAGTGGGTCCACAGCATCTATGAGTGTCTAGTAGGAACACTCAGGGAACTACACATTACCTGCTGATGAGCCCCATTGTATTGCTTTGGTAGGCTCGGTTGATAAGATGACAACTTTGACTACTAGCTGGCTGCTCCTGTCCTGACAATGCTAACAGCCTGATCTGCAGTTAGCGGGCAACTCCACCAACTAGGAGGTTTGCTAGGTACCACCTTGAACACTTTAAAAAATAGGCTAATCCCATTGTGCACTTGTTTTATACACATTATTCAGTTTTTATGCATCCAACCTGTAACTCAGATATGTAGTTTAAAGTCCAAGGAATGGTACTAACTAATGCTGGAAAAATAATCCTAGACAATAAGAAGTGTGCAGCAATTATGGTGCATTTATGCCCCGTTCACACTGGGGAAAAAAATCTGGCTAAAGTGGGATTCGGGCCTATCCAGATGTTTTTTTTCTGAGTGTGAACACCTAGAATCCGACAGTATCCAGTTTGATTTCAATCCGGCTAGATCCACCCAGGAGAGGTGGATCCAGCCGGATTTGCTCAAATGTGGCTCAGGTGTTAACGCAAATGTGGCTAGCGAATCCGGCTAGCGACATGCTACTTCCGGTTAGCGATGTGCTACTTCCGGTTCACGGGGCGCGACACGGGACAAAAAACCACACGACACATGCGCACACACGGTCCTACCGCGGCCTGAACGGACTCTGTATATTACGAGGCGCCACCTAGTGGTTTGGAGGACAGCAAACACACTGGATGAAGCCGGATTGAGTGCGGACACAAGTGTGTGCTAGCCAGATTTGAAAATAGGTCTGAACACATCCAGCTTAAAGGCTCAATCCTACTCTAGCTGGAATGACTTTCTCCAGTGTGAACGGGGCCTTAAGCATCTCATATGTCCCCTTGACAAAGAGCCTATAGGATACTGCCACTGGGTTTTAAATCATTGCAGAAAAGAAGCTCTTTGTGAAAGTGGTGAGTGTTTGCTCAGCAA
This sequence comes from Parambassis ranga, assembly GCF_900634625.1. Lineage (NCBI taxonomy): Eukaryota > Metazoa > Chordata > Actinopteri > Ambassidae > Parambassis > Parambassis ranga. The sequence continues at coordinate 21,687,616 of NC_041036.1, forward strand.
GACAATCTTCCCAAATGAACACCACTTTCATGATTTCTGAAGCCCAAACACTATTGCCAGAAGTTAAAAGGTAATATTACACTGTAAACTGGCCCATGACTGCGCTGCTACCAAGTTTACTATTCACCACTACAGAACAAGTGCCTCGGATTAATGCCCATGATATAATTTGTATTTTTAAAACACACTCTACTCATAACCTACTTCATTGGTGGGGTATTTACTTTAGCAAACTGTAGTGTAACTGTTGGGAAAGCAGCAGCTGTAACATGGTGAGGTCATGACGGTTAGATGTTCTCATATTATAATCTGTAAAAATATTCTTAGGGCTAGGGTTATATTCTTAGGAAAAATGCTTATGGTCCAGCATTATCAGCTGATTGAGATGATTTCATAATTACATCCCTCTTCAAACGATTTAGTTTGGAAGTTGCTGGCAGTGAACCAACAACCAGGTTTTATTGCACCACTAACAGACGCTCTTCTTTTTCTCCCTCTCCCTGAAAGAAGCAGCATCACCAACTTCCCAAACTGGGTGTAAAAACTAGAGCATGACAGCTGCATTTAAATATGAAATAGCTGCAGATTTGGTTTCAGACACCTTGTACTGTGTGCAAACAAAGCCAGCGTTTCCACCAGAGAAAGGAGAATGCATTTAAAGCACCTCTTTGTCGTTGTTCAGAACTGTGTTCCCTTTGTTTCCATTTGTCTCTTTTTTTAGGGGAAAAGAATAGGATGAAATATTTTTAAACAGTAATTACCTGGCTGGGATCCGACACGCAGGGATTAATGGGTGACTGTGTGGAGCACCAGGTTCTGCAGCATGTTGGAAGGTAAGGGGGTGTGTGGGTGTGTGTGTGATAGAGTGGTGGTGGCAGTTGTGGGGGGATGTCAAAAACACAGAGAACCAAAGACTGGCAGAATTCTGCAGCAAGTGTCTTTTCTTTATCCAAGCTCAAGTCACTGCTTCACGTCAAGTCCAACGCAAATGAACAAGACGCATTTAGCCCTCTCGCCTCATCCCACTTCTTCCAAATCCATTTGCAAAACGTGCGTTTTCATGCCCCCTGAAACAATATCATTACATGTTTGGGGGTATTTTTGACTTCCTCTCTTTCTCTGCTACATGGCTTCGCACAAGTTGGGCTTTTACAGCGGTGTTAAGCCAATCTGGAATTGCGCTTTGTTCAGAAACACATTTTGCATCACAATCATGGGCAATTTATGATTAATTCTTATAGGACACAAAGGACTCACAAAAATCTTCTGGGCCAAGTTTACATCACTGAAGTTGAAGAATGCTGCAGTGCACTTTGCACTCAGAACTCAATTAAGCATGTCCTTGGAGTACAATATCTGTGGATTCTTTAAGTCGTCTGGATAGTGCGGAGAGGTGTTGAGGTGCTTTTACAGATGGCGTGTGACTCAGACTGTAATTAAACAGATCAGAGTCTAATACACAGTCTGATATCCAGCAGCAGTGCAGCCAAATCTCTGTGGGAAGAACTTCCCGAGGTTTTCTGACACTTCTCAAGGTCGCTGTACTCATGCAGTTCCAACTGTATGTGCTGCTGGTATTCTTTCCTTTCCACCCCACAGCTCCCTTATAAGGGATTTTGCATGCACCCAACAATAAAAGCCATAAAACACTGTACTAACCATGTAAACAAAATAATCAAATTGCATATCAAATTAAACAGGAGAAACTCTACTGCAAGCACATATAAGCCATATTTACACACATCAAACATAACTTCAACACAATGCAAATTAATTATCAATCATCAAAATAAAACTCTCATATCAAAGGCGACACACTTGCCACATGGTTATTGCTAGCTCTGTGATACTTCAAGTCACACAAACAAACTGAGACTTTGCCAATTGACACTGTTACAGTTGTTTTGCTATACAAATGGATATTTGTTTAATTAGAATATAAAGAATATAAAAGTAAATTAAAGCTGCAAGCAGCGATGATCGGGCCCTCGCATTCCGCGCGATTGCCCCCTCCCCATCACGCCGTCCCTTCTCTCCCCCGCTCCCCCCACGAGCAGAAGCAGAGACATCTCAGTGCAACAAATTTGTCAATATATGTCAAAATTGTTAGTGTGCAGTAACCTCCTGTTTACAGTAGGTGGCGCTGTCCACAGATGTCCCCACATGGTCGGGGTTAGGTCTGTATTACATGTAAAAAGTTTGAGGATTTTAGGAGCATTCGTGATGGAGTTATACCAGCTGCAGTACCCTATGTGTCCACTGGGTGGAGCCAGACCCCATGAGAATAGTGGAGACCTGTCTGTGTATCAAACATCCAAAAACATTGGATTCATACATAAAAACTGTCAAACCGCAGTTACTTCCGGTTTCCTGTAGGTGGCGCTGTGCAGGTGACTCATGAGCATGCGGACGTCTCCGGGGACAGACCGTTATGACATGAAAAAAATTTGAGGATGTTAGGACGATGCACGGCGAAGTATAAGCAGTTGATGTTTCATGGCGAAGGTTCAACAGTCGCCCCCGCCACGGGCAGCCTGATACAGGAAACCACACAGGTGTCTCTGTGGGACTTCAAATCTGTGATCCTCATTTGGCTGCGTAATGACAGGGAAGGATTAAACACTGAGAGATAAGTGCATGTCAGTGAAGAACATGGCAATTCCTGTCTCCACCACAAGGGAGCGCCATGAGCGGCACAGATCATGATGACATAGAGACGTTCAGGGAGGGGCTCTGACCACGTGCAGAAAGTTTGAAGCCGTTTGGAGCAAGTATGTAGGAGAGAGAGCTGTTCATGTATGAATGGCGAAGTGACGCCACAGCGGCCACGCCCTTTAACTTAGAGGAAAGCTTTTGATAACTTTTTCAGCATGGTCTCTAGGTGACAGCGACCGAATATGAAGTCAATCGGTCAAAATCCCTAGGAGGAGTTCGTCCGCATACCAAAGGTGGAAATCACTTCCTACGTGGTCTAGATCAATGGTGCAAGAGACTTTTATGTGCGTCTGGACGTGTTCTGTGTGTGTGCCGATTTTTGTCTTCCTACTCCAAAAAAACCTCTATGGAGAGGGGTGTTTAAAAGATTCAAGGGGGCGCCATTGAGCCAATTTGCCCCACCCACTTACGCAACCCCCATCAGTTGCTAGGACATGCCCCCGTGAACGTGTATATGAATTTTCATGATCATAGAAGGTCGTTAAGGTCATTAAAAACTCAAACGTAATCTCATGGCGAAGGATCGACAGTCGCCACACCGCCACACAGACGCCATTGCACGCAGCTTCACGGCCTTCATAGTGTAGCTTCACCAACTAGTTGGGAAGGTTCTAGAGGTGAAATGAAGTTGATGCTGTCAACTATGTAGGAGCAATACACATCAGAGTAAAAAGAGGTCATTTCCTGTTACCAGCAGGGAGCGCCACAAGTAGGTCAGGGTTTCAACATATAGAGGCGTTCAGGGCAGAGCCCTCATCATGCTCATAAAGTTTGAAGACGTTTGGATAAAGTATGCGAGCATGAGAGCCGTTCGAATTTTCATGGCGAAATCTTGAATTGTCACCAGACTTTGGCGAGCCACAGAGGCCACGCCCTGTAAGTTAGAGAAAAGCTTTTAATAACTTTTGATCAGCAGGTCCTTTAGGTGACCTCCAGCAAATTTCAGGCCAATCGGGTGACAGCTCTAGGAGGAGTTCGCTCACATACCAATGGTGTAAATCGCCAAAATCGGCATTTTCCATCCAAGATGGCGGACTTCCTGTTGGGTTAAGGTCATGGTGTCAAGAGACTTTTTGGTGCGTCTTGCTATGATAAACATGTGTACCGATTTTCGTGCACCTACTCCACACTAAGCCAAATGCAAGGGGTGTTTTGAAAATTTCAAGGGGGCGCTGTAGAGCCATTTTGCCCAGCCCCTTTGCAGCGACCACAAAATATCAAATTTTTCGCCACCCCTGACAAGTTTGGTGAGTGGAGACTCACGAGTAACAACAAATCTGTCTTCTGTAAATTTGCAGATCTGAAATGAACATGTTATTTAATCCATCCAAAACCCATTAGAGACCACATTATAACATGAAAATAATATTGTTATACTGAGGATATATATATATATGTGGTAAGAAGAAGAGCGATCAGATGTTATTGTACCAAAATCAGAGTCTAATACACAGTCTGATATCCAGCAGCAGTGCAGCCAAATCTCTGTGGGAAGAACTTCCTGAGTTTTCTGACACTTCTCAAGGTCACTGTACTCATGCAGTTCCAACTGTATGTGCTGCTGGTACAATGTTTCCCTCGAGTCCGAGGCCAAGTCATTTGGTTTTGAGTATCTGCCGATACCGAGTACTGAACCGTTACGTTTAGGATTCTCTTCAAAGGCGAATGGCAGGTCACTCATTGCGATCATTTGTGCTATCTTTGCTGTGCTGTCCTGTCTCAAACCCAGGACCTCTTGCACCAAAAGCGACTATCATACCCCTACACTACAAGAAAGCCATTCTACACAGCATTATGCTGGATTAATCCGCGGAAATGCATTAACTTTGACGGCCCCAGTATATCCTAGTCCTGATCGGGAGGTAACGTCCGATCGAGTCTGAAACCACTTAATCGGCCCAATTTCCGATTATGTGATCGGATCGGGACATCCCTATATAAAACTACTTTAGTGAGCAATTAATGTTCGTTATCCACCCAATGACTCTTAAAATAACATATAGTGTATGGTTGTATGGCCAAGGCAATATGAGAGAGAGACAAAGTTCACAAATCAGGGTAAGCTGTGGTGGAGGCTGCCAACAATCCAACTCCAGATTCAAAGACAAACAAGGGAGACTGCCCATCTGCAACTATCATTTCCACACAGCTGTGAGATGGTGCATAGGTACATAAACACTGGTTGTTTTAGCTGCTATATTACTTGAAGCCATCTTGCCATTTATATCGGGAGGATTGCCTGATCAAAAGAAAGTAATTATAAGCAAGACATTGCTGTAACAGCCAAGCAGCAGGGATGTTGAAACATGAAGCCTGAATGATCTCCATGGACCTTAATGTTAAAACTAACAGGAAAAACATATTTGCAGCAGTTTGGATAGATGTATACCTCACTGGTTTCAATTATGTTACCAAAGAGGTTCGCATTTTGAAGGTAGTGTGTTGAAGCTTCCGGGGCTAATATCAGTGTAATATCAGTGTAATTCAGTTTCATCATCATAAGCCATGATGAAGAGACAAAATACTTACATATAATAATATATTAATAATATTAAAGAGGATATTTCCTAGGTCAAAGTTCAAATCTGTGTAATAGCCCCACACCACAGACACACAGATGATGACTAAGGACACATTGAATTAGCAACTTAAAAGCTTCATTTCTGTTCTCAAGGTGCAGCAACCCAGTTAAAAGCATCCTTTCTTAGAGTAAAGAGTATACCAGTGAATGATACACTTTAAAAATCAAGGTTGAAGCTCCATGTCTTTTTCATTAGTAATTCAGAGCTGATGTCATTAATCATTTTTAAAGGGTGATATATCAGGTGTTTTGTCTACCATTTTTATTTTCTTGGCAGAGTTTGAAAAGAGGAAACAAAAGCAGCTAAACAAGGTAAAATCAAAGCACATATGGTCGGGCTGTTGTGGAACTGTCTGTCATTTTAGCAGAGAACAGCAGAACTTTCAAGGTTGCTGAATACTTTCGGAAATCTCTTAAATGCATCTGTTCAGTACAAAAACAAAGAATTATTACTTATTATTATTTCAAATTTTCTTTTTTTAACAGCCCAAAATGACACTTAGATTCTTTACACCCACCAGTGAGGAGAGATCTTGTTTTAGTAAAAGTTTTTTTATTTATTTTTATTATTTTTATTTTCTTTGTCAATAAAATCTACAGTTGTTCACCACCAAAGCAGTATAAATATTCTAGATTTATATCAGGTGATAAAGCAGCAAGCCTCATAACATGCTCCAATAATCTACCTGCTCTAATTACTACAACAATCATAAAATGTCAGAATGAAAAGCAATATAAACAAAGCAAATCATTCAATGAGACGATATTTCACAGATTAATATAGCAAGGATGGCGCCAAACTTGTAGACTAAATTTTCCAAAGTGATTTTTACATCCTTCACTTTGTATTGTAAGACACTTTGTTAATGATGACAAAAAACTGACAAGACAATGGGAAAGATCACAAAAGATGAGACATATTTTTTTGTGAGAAGACAGGATGTTATCTGACAGTCTGCTGATAAGATCACACCCAAGCCTTAAGAAATGATACATTTTAGGTAGGGTGAACCCTAATCAGTGTTAATTCGATCTGCGCAATATGCCAATTTGAATCTAATACACTGATAATCCCACATCTGACTGCTGGTGGAACCAATCTGAGTGCGATAAGGAGCTCACAATTGGAACTGATACGACATGAACATGAACATATCTCCCATTAAGATCTGAAAATAACAAAGAGAAGGAGAGAACGCAAGAGATATGCAGATATGACATCTAGTTACCTCTATACCATCAGCACAGTGATGTTCTCAGAACAACACGTGGGTTGGTTTTACTTTTTGTTTGTCCTCTATTCTTCCATGTGTTTACATTGCTGACCCTTATTTGACATTTTGTTTGATATGATTAGAGTCGTTTCGCCCCCCACTTCCCTCTCTCCTTCTCCATTATGGAAAAATTATTAACATCTGCTACACAGACATCAGGAGAAGTCATGCATGCCTTAATGGCCCCTTGTTTAGTCATTTATGGGTAAGCATGTCATTATTTTAGGATTTATGATCAAACAGATAGAGGATGCATTCTCCTAGAGTTTCACCTAGCAATTATTTATTGGGAGTTTTATAGCAACAAACTTTTCTATCCCTCCTTCACTTTCCAATTATTGCTGATGATGAAGCATGTCTTAAGCTGTTTTTTTTGTTTTTTCCCCATGTTTATACCCTTTGTGATCTCAAGAAAACTGGTGTACTTATACATTTTAAGTGAAATATAGACTGTAACTGAAGGGATATGCCAATTTTATTTGAATAATACACAAAGAGGGCCCTGTTTGTCAAAAAGCTGGTAAAAATCACTCTTTATATCTTTACATAACATAGCAGTCCTAGTATAACACTGTCACACAGGAGTTTGTTGCACGAAACTGTAAAATATGATCATTTATGAAACACTAACTGCAATAGGGTTAGGATTAGAGTTAGGGTATATGAGTAGGAAGTTGGCTGGTTAATATGCTGTGTCCACATGTATTTGTAACTTTTGTTAGTGTAATCCATTAAAATCGTTCTATTTGTGACACTCAAATGTGCCAAATGCATTACTTGAATTACTGAATGACCAAACTGAATGCAGCATGAAGAGAGACAGGCCTGCAGGTGACACGAGTGTGTTAAAGCAACACAGTGCAGGTTGTTAATATGCACCTTTCTGTCTGATACATGCCTTTACAGACTAGCACACATTCCTACAGTAACAGCACCCAGCACAAACCTTTCCTGACATTTTGTCCTTCTGCCTGGAGCAGCCCTGGAGGGGGGCTGCCTCAGATCAAGGCCATCACATCACTGCAGTCACTGAATGTTGTATAGGGTCTGATTTACAGAGAATGAGTTTTGCTCCAAAATGCGACTTGACATGAAGTGCACCTGCTGCTTCCAAATGACTGAGCACAAAAATAAATCACTCTGTAGTTGATGGAATATGGCAAGACTTTCTCCATAGTTCCATACAAGAATAGATTGTGAGGTGATTTTTCAAATTAACAGAGAATTGTAAAATTTCTCAAACCACCTTTGGCACAGACACTGTAATGTGGATGCACTGAGGGTGTGTGGGGGGTTTTGCTGCTAAGCTACCATCTGTTGTGAGCGTGTCATGTTGCTCACCATGACCAATTCTGTTATTAGATTATTGAATAATTAGAAGAGTGATCCCGTCCAGTCAGAGAACAGGCCTTTCAAATGTACACAGTATATTTGTGTTATTAAAGACTGACAAAAAAATGCAAAGAAGTTAACTTTGAGACAAACTACAGCTCTCATTAACTTGAAATGACAATAAAACATTTTGTTAGAGTAGGTGCCAATGTAGAAAACAATCTGTTTAATTTTGTTGTAGAACTCTTAATATGGGAATCTAAATCCCAGATTCCCTGTGCAGGCAGCGTGTCTACCTGAGACTGCAGAGTCCCCACTGAGTTGAAGGAGGACTTTAAATGAAACTCATGTTGCTCTGGGCAGTGAAGAATCTTTTATTAATGAAAATTGCACTTTGTCTTAGGTGAAATCATCCTCATCACGTCAAGGGACCATGTTTGAGGCCACCTACTCCTACAACACTGAGCTAAGTGGGTTTTCTATCAGTTTAGATTGCAGATTTCTGGTGCTGTAGGAACTTTCCTTTTGGCCAGGTGGGACACTGGATGGGAAAATGAGATTAGAGTGAGGAGGCAGTTCTCAGATTTAAGTCTGAATCAGAGAATGATCCCAAAATGAGATATCCACCATTTGAAGAGACACCTACAGTACTCCTCCAAAATGTTTGTTGGCATGAAAATAAAGCACATTATGGTCTGCTATTTAAGACAGCTGATTCCCACGTAACTCTTTTGTTGGGAACTACAGGCGTTTACAGAGAGGAGGGAACTGACCAGAACTGTGTGGGCCTCTGACTTCAGCCCCTGCCTGTGCTCATTTCCCTCATTTGGTCTTTTGCTCTGTTGGATGAGTTGCATCATTTTGGTTGTTTTTCCTCAATGATTATGACTGCAGCAGTGATTCTGCCTCATTTAATGGTTTCTGTTGATTACTAAGCATTATTCTCATCAAATAAACAAATAGATACATAAAATGGGATTTAAAAAGCATTTCTATTATAAAGTTATAAATAATGAATTAAGATAAATACATTAATAGTAAACATATACATAAAGCGCAGAACATGTATGAAAAAAATAATTTTACAGTTAAATCTACCATAAATTAAACTGAATGGACTGGAAACAAACAAACAAGCAAACAACCAATGAGTAAGTCTTTGTATATTTAGAAGAACTCTGACAATAAGACATTTACATAACCATGTGAGGAGGATGCCTTAAAAAAGAGGCTTGGGGTAGAAAGGGTTAAGGTTGATGTCAGAGACAGGGTTAGGGTTACCGTAACCAGAATGATTTGACAAGTGCCACATTGTGACGTTTAGATCAGTGGGTGCAGATCAGTGGTCAATGCAGGAAATGTATTAAATTCATTTAAATTGTACGTTTGTGATGAGCACATCACACATGTACTCATGAAGGTGATTTGAGGTGATCCTCCATGGTGAGCAGTCTGTACCTATGGTCTGTGCTTCAGCAGATGGCAGACTTTATATGGTTTAATATTTCAGTAAACATAAAATTACAATTATTATGGGGTTATATCATTTATTCATGGTTTAAATTAACTTAAGTTAATTTAACTTAATTTAAACTATGCTGAATTTGTATTTGTGGTGATTTAAATCTAAAAATTCAGCACCCATAACAGTGATGTCCCACAACAGCACAAACTTTTCACGACACATGCTTTTGTTCTTCAGCTTTTATGTGACAGTTTGTGGTTTTTGTTGTGATTGCTGATGTTTTGTTGCACCTGTGCACAAAACCAGAGAAAAGAAAAGAAAAAGTAGAGGATACAGTGACCTTTTCATTTACTTTCATTTGGCTGTGGTGAGTGCAGAGTATGTGACCCTATGATGCAGTTCACCTCAGTGGAGACGTTGAGCCACCTGCTTGTGACTAGCCATGACGTCTCCCACTTGTCGTGTCAAAAAGGTCCTGCCCTTTACAATGCATGTCTGAAAAACGTAAAGTTTAAACCTAAACATGTGACACTTCTTTCATTCATGTTTCAAAGCTGTACGGTGACATTCTGCTCATGTCTTTCTCTTTTGAAAGTGTCAGGCCTAATGTCTGTTGTCTTGTCTCGACAGGCTCTCTGACTCCCAGCCACACAGGTTTTATGGCATTTCAAGACCCTCGTTGAAATGATTTATGTGGTTGGCACAGATGTTGCTCAGATCCTGATTTTTCATTCAATTACTGAATCTATCTTGCTGTTTTAATTATGGCTATGAAAAATCCCATATCCCTCCTCTTCCCTGGGATGATGTGGCCATGCTGCTGTCAGTCCCTCCTTCCTCATTGTCTTTTCCTCCTGTTTGTTGTCATGTCAGCAGGTTGGGAGGCTGTTCTCTTGGTGTTCTGGCTTCAAGTTTTCATACTGCAGCTTTTATGAGTTAGCTTTGGAGAAACGTGCAAGGTTTTACTGAAGTGTGTCATTTTAGTGTTAAAAAACTCTTATTGAGATGCTAACTTGTGAGCGGGATCACTTTCAGGCCTTATGTGGAGTATTTATAGGTAAATGCACTTATTTAATTGATAAACCAATTGTGACTTGGCTCTTAATAACAATAAAGATGAAGAGAACGGTTGTGAGGCAGCTGGAGTCTCACAGGATATTCTTAAAAAAACCATCTTGTCATCCTGTGGTGATTAATCACAATATGGAGTCCTGTTCAAGGTTTCAATTCTGATTGTAAAATGGAATTGAATTAAATATAATATATTGTTATATTGTAATTATTACAATTAGACATAAGATACTATGTAAGAATAAGCTTCATAACATGAGTTTTATAAATCCAAATATTTCAAAGTTTGTAATGTAGCAAGTACAACTTATCACTGACAGGAGTTTGTATTCCTGTCAGTCATTTTGTTTTAATTATGGGTGCCACCCTCTTCAAACAGGGGCTAGCTTATTTAGAATCACATTTTCTTCTTCTCTTCAAAGTTTGTAACACTGCACCCTGCTCATCACTCTCACCTCTTTGAAATGATATTCAAGCATTAAAAGAGCATCACTCTTAACAGCCAAATGGCAGCTTGTGTGGCATAACAAGATGACACATCTTAAGTTGATAAGATAGATAACAAGATGCACATCCTCAGTTCTCAGAAGTGCACACCAGCAGAACATCTGAGGCTCTCTCCTTGGTCCTTGGAGTATCAGCTCGGCGACACCAGATTCTCTCTCTCTCTCACTCTCTCTCTCTCTGAGGTTTTGTTTTTCTTCCTTAAGTGGCTGAGCTCTTCTCCACGCTTCCTGCAGGCCTCATACATTTTTATTGCCATCTGGAGAATACCAACAGGTCTTAACAAGGGGGCTCTCACTGTAAAAACAGCTTACGATGGAGATAGACTCAATGTCAACCTGACTGATTGGACTGACCATGACCTAGTGTGTGCTTGGATGCAAGCATGTGCGGTTTTGTTTATTGTGGAATTTTACACACACAGAGAGAGAGAGAGAGGGAGTATATGTATCAATACATTTTGCACAAATTTGAATAACACACAAGCACAAACAATTCTTCTCATCTTCCCCTGCACCCTCCCCCTCTCCCCTCCTGTTTCCCAAGAGCACCAGAGTTTGATGGGCCATCCCAGACGTCAGTTGACATTTTGTCCCCAGTCCGACTGGATGCCACATAAAAAATTCACTCAGGCGAGAAGCCAGGAGGAATACCCAGCCCCTCGTGCTCCCAGCGTGTGCCTCTCAGTGGGGAGTGCAAGGTGAGCAGAATTTGAGCTTGTCATGGCTGCATGCCTCTGACAAACATAAGTAGATGCTAATGGCAAAATCGTGACAGAGCAGAGTCCCACCACCATATGGCTAATTGCCACAACAATATCCTCTGTGTTATTAATCACGCTTTCATAGTGTGCCATGATAATTGGAATAATTAGGAGGGGAGCAGGCACTGGGATGTCTCTGCTTGGAAAAAATTTTTGAAACCCAGCACAAAATATGTCACTTTTCCTTCCTTGCTCCCCATGTTTGGTCCTCCCTTCTGCCCAAAGTCTCACTCACCTGCTTCCTCATCTATTCTTTTTCATGCTTCCTCCTCTTGTCCTCTCTTTCATTCCCTCAGCTTTCGCTCCATGCTAATCGCTCTCTAAGCTCCCAATTTCCCTGTCTTGTTCACAGTTTCTACAGTGAAAAATGTAGAGTTGATAATTAATGAACACAGTGACTCGCCTGTCATGGGGACTTTGGTTGGGAGTTATTTTGGGGCGTGATGGGGGCATTTCCAGTAGTTGAATGAGGCCACATGCCCCTCTGAGTCTGAACAAGGAGCATTTGCAGGTTAACCCCTCATGGGCTGAGCTTTTTTCAGGTATATTTCAGCACAAACATCTTGGTCAATGATTCATGGCTGCGTGCTTATTGAAAGTTAAATGTTAAATACTCAAAAATCATATACTGTACTCCTTAGGCACTTCTCTGTGGACTATGATTTACTATCTAGCAGTCAGCTGCTTTGGCCCATAAATCTGCCTGTTTACCCAGGAGCAACATTGAAGCCTAGCATTTTGAAAACCCAGATTCAGACAGTGAGTTAATCAGCATTACATCTGTAGTATTACAGGGTCATTGCGATGGTCTGGCACTGACTGCTAAAACAGTCTGAGGGAAAGACAGAGAAGTCCAACCTCTCCTAATGAAGAAATCATTTCATAGAGCTGCATGGCCTCCATCAGAAAAATAACAAGCAGATTAAAGGAGGACAAGGGTGGAGATTATTAGTGGAATATGAAACTGTAATCACAGAAGAGGGCAAAGGGGCAGGGTAGATGTTGTGGCATAAAGTTTTATTAGGGGTTATACCTGTTTTGTCTTCTCAAATAAAATCTGTTCAAGTTTATATTACCTGCACATTCTTTCTAGCTACCTCCAAGTCTTTCTGTTAAAGTCGAAGAGGTTGTTTAGAATCACTTGCTTTTTGGTATCATTTCACTGTTTTCTTTAATCACTCCAAGGGTCTTGGTAATGACTAGACTCGCGATTTAAGCAATTAGCCTCTCCCAGGCACCCTGTTAACACTGTTCACACCTCCCTCATATCACTTATCAACACTTGAGATGACACAGCTATTGACCAAGCTATTTTTTCACTCCCCACCTCCCACTCATTTTCTTATTTTATTTTTTTTTTCAAAGGACTCCATGTGTGTCTTTTTACCTTTGCACAGTTGGGATCTCTCTTATTGAGTTGGACATTTTTACATCTGTTTTATACATGTTGCTAATGTCTTCAGACTTGACATGGTTAACATGGTGAGTGCCACCCACTTAGATTAACCTAACCATCCTAATTATTTGGGTCTACTCAACATCTTCCTGCAGCAAGTGTTTATAGCTTGCCTGCAACTCCAGTCTGACACACTATACATCAAATACTCTGCAATGTTATAGGTTCACAGGTGCTTTCCAGGTACCTATGATATATGCTGAATAGACAGAAAAGAATGATGGTTCCTGTGTAGAATTAGGGACTTGTGGTGCTTATCTACCCCCATGTTGTAATCTCAGACAGTTATGCACACATGAATGGTAAAAAACAGCTGCTCCTCTGACCATAAAGCCCTGAGCTGAGCCCCTAATTGTTTCTGAGCAGAAAGGGAATCTTTTCCACCCCTGCCCACCCTAGGGACCAAGAGATGAGGAAAGAAAGGGGCTTGGAGGGGTTGTGTGGATGGACAGAATGGCAGTATGGATGGTAAGGTGTGGGCAGATTCTGGCACAGCAGCCTGAAAACGTGGGCGGCAGGTTGACAAGTCTCCCTCATTCCACAGCTCCTGTATCCTGTAAAAGCAAAAGATTTGGGACTGGAAGTGGGTCATGACTGAAATCAGGGTGCTGATGTTAAATGTAGGCTGGTACTATTTAAGGTCCATATTTTTATATTTAAAACTAAAGGATTTACATTTAGATTTGCTTCATTAGAATTACTTTATATATGAAAAATGTTTGTTTTGTTTTTGTGTTTTGGGTGGTATGTAGTGCATGTTTGATCTGTCCTGCTCTGAATTCTAGCTGTGACGTGAGGACACGTGGTGCATCAGTCCTGGATTAAGGTGATTTGAACCATGGAATCGTATAAAACCAACTGTTACAGATAAGGTTTAAAAACATGTTATGTTATAAATAACAAATAAATCTTGGCCTCTTCTTTCCCTGTGCCTGTATATCCTGGGCTGCTGCAGACTCACTGGGCACTGTCACTCTTTCCCTTCTCTCAGCATCTGCTTCACCTATAATATGTAGATGGAAATACTAATGCCAGGACACAAACAGCATCTTTGTCATGTTAATGTATCAACACAATGAACTGTAAGCAGTCCTGAAAAACAACTTTTTTACTCACCACCACTCTGTTCAGCTGGGCCTGTGCCCTCCCTAATTTTGGATCATCAATATTGTCTGCCTGGCTTTGCTCCTCAGATGCTACAAAAAGCCAGCCCTAAAGGAATTCTTTTACAGCACACTTATTATACATTCAACTATTTAATAATGATTATTTATTCAATTATTTAGATGACACTATTATACTATTATATATTGTGTAAATTCATTTCAATAGCCATTGCCTATGTATACAATACATGAACATTTGTTGATATGCTAGTCTATAGTTTAGTTAGAGTTTCATGAGTAAAGTTTGAACAGAACAACTCTACCTGCAGCTTCAGCCCTATAGCCACTAGTTGCTAATTCTTAGCATGGTTGACTGCGTGCCATGTGTCTCTGTATTTGAACAAATTACGCATTATTGATATGGGCAGCTCATGATTTGACAACACATTTGACAATGTACAGTTGTGTACAAGTGTCTCCTTACAGTACAATGTTAAATGAGTCTGAAATGTCCAAACAAATAGTGTGTAAGGATCCAGCACCCTCCAGTTGCTATACCTAAATGGATGGTACATGTGAAATGTGTGTTATTCAGATATAGATGAACCTTCCATGACATCACCCAGAGGTTTTTGAGAGCCATTTTGCATCTGCGGGGGTTGCATGTGACTGTCTCCAGGTTAGTGATATCCAAGTTCACCTTAACTGTTCATTAATCCAAATACAGGCAAAGAGGTGAAGTGGAGCTGAGTAGGGCATGCAGTCACCCATCTGTCACTCAAAGCAATCACACACAAGTATGCAGAATTCTACTTTGATACTTCATTGATCATTCTTGAAGGTTGATATGTGGTTACTACAACTGGTTTTATCAATACACATCACCACTGCTCATTTGCGACTCAACTGCTGCGCCTGCTGTAACTGCTTCTACATGTCTGAAGCTGTAACAGTCACTGTTCTCTTATCTTTTAACTTGTTTGAAGACCTTTCCATCAAAGGCCTCCTCTAGACAGTTTCTCTGTGTCTCTGTATTCCTCTCTCTCTCACTCTCTCATCTCTAGAGGTGAGCTCTAGGTTGCTCTCCATATTAGTTTGCTTTCCACTTAATGAAGCGGTGGAGCATGAAGGTCCAAGCACTCCTAAACGCTGTGTTCATTAAACCAATGGTGCTTAATGATGACGGCAAAGGCACCCGCGACCCATCGGCTCCTACTGAGGGCGACCATTAGTGTTAGAGCCAGCCAGCTGGGGGAGACGGTAGCATGGAGGGAGGGAGCTGTCAACTGTCAACAACACTGTCACAAGGACGTGCAGCCCTCAGTACAATGGCTGCAGCACATTCAGTAAAAGACAACAACAACAACAAATAAGCAGTTTTTTTAAGCAAGTTTTTTATGATAGCTATCAATTTCATAATAATAATAATAATGCATTGGTCTTATATTGCGCTTTTCTGCTCTGTTGGGCAGGCACTCAAAGCGCTTACATTGAGATGCATTATTCTTTCACACCACATTCACACAGTGGCAGTGGTGAGCTACCAGTGGTAGCCACAGCTCCCCAGGGGGAGACTGACGGAGACGTGGCTGCCAAGGTGCACCTACGGCCTCTCCGACCACCACCGATTCATTCATACGCATTCATACACCAGTGAGTGCACTGGAGGCAATGCGGGTAAAGTGCCTTGCCCAAGGACACACAACAACAACTAGGGAGGAGCTGGGGTCGAACCGCCGACCTTCCGGTTATTGGACAACCCTGCTCACCACTGAGCCACTGCTGCCCTTCAATTGATCTATGATTAATATCTTACAAATACCTTAGATTATAGATTAGCATTTGTTATTCATAATATGCTAATATTATTTTAACTTTGAATAGTCATGCAAACTACACTCAAAATACTCCTTTCACTATCCGACAACATCCCCAGTAGAGGTCAGCTCGCCACCTCCAATGTAAACTGTGTTGGTGAAGTACTGTTCAAGCGGTTTGTCAGAATCTCTTTGAGGCCGGCCTGTAATCCTCCTCCCATGCCTGGGTTTTTGCCTCCACAACTGCCCTAGCTGCAGCACGCTTGGCCTGCCAATGCCTATCAGCTGCTTCAGGGTCTGTCAGGTCTGTCCAGCTTCATCCTCTGCCAATGGATCCAACTCACCACCAGATGGTGATCAGTTGACAGCTCAGCATCTCTCTTCTCCCCGAGTATCCAAGACACACGGCCAAAGATCAGATGACAGGGCTACAAAATTGATCATTGACTTCCAGCCTAGGGTGTCCTGATGCTAGGTGCACCGATGGACAACCTGCTCAATCATGGTGTTTGTTATGAACAGACTATGGCTAGCACAGAAGTCCAATAACGAAAACACTACTCAGGTTCCCCAGCAAGATGACAGAGTGCCCAGTCAGACCACCTTCCAGTACCTCTCCCAAGGACTCTAAGAAAGTTGGGTACTATGCATTGCTGTTCGGCCTGCTGAAATCACAGTGAGAGACTGCTCCCCAACCTGAAGGCACAGGGAGATGACCCTCTCAAAACTCCAACACATGGCAGCTGAGCCGGGGAGCTGTAAGCAAGCCCACACCAGCCTGCCGCCTCTCACTGTGGGCAACTCCAGAATAGAAGAGTCTAGCCTCTCTCAAGGAGTTGGGTTCCAGAGACCATGTTGTGCATAGAGGAGAGCCTGACAATCCCTGGTTGATATCGCTTGGCCTCACCCACAAGCTCAGGCTTCTTCCCCCCTAGTGAAGTGACATTCCATGTACCCAGAACCAGAGCCATAGAAAGAGAGTTGCGACACGCTTTGATGTCACTGCTACAGTGATCACATGATTCATGCAAGCCTCGATAGTTCCAAACAAACTTCATGCTGCTGTTTACTTCTATGGGAAAGACAGCAGCGAGTGCCTTATTTCATGGTAAATATCAAAATAAACCCTACAAAAGTATATTTCCAGCCATTATTTGATTTTGAGTAGTGGTGACCAGTGAAAGTACTGCATTAATTATTTTGAAAGTGTTAAATCGGGAGGGAAAGGTTAGCTTGGGTAGACTACTTACGTGAGTGGTGCTAACTTTACAAATTTGTTAATTCTGCAATTGTACTTGTAAAGTAGGGTGACCAGGCGTCCCAGTTTGACCGGGATAGTCCTGGTTTTGACCCGCAGTGTGTGGGTACACTAATATGTGAGAGACTGAGAGGTGAGCATCAGTCCTGTGTTGTATTTTAGCAGATACAGTAGCTACGTTAGACAACCTATTCTAGGCTAATAAATCAACATTAATGAAAGCTATGAGCTAAACAAAGGAAAAAAATATATTTAACCTACGAATTTGTGTGTGTCAATTTTGCTTGTGCCTCTGTGGCGATGAGGCCATTCTTCAGAGACTTGACTCTGTGGACTGTACATTTAAAAAATGTGGTCACTCCTATATTAAGGTGTTAGACAATTTACCATTTTTAAGTTTTAGTATTACAGGACAAGTTTATTATAGGAATTCCTTTGGTAAGTGTTTGTAATATCCAGTATAATATGATGTAATATCCAGTTGAGTTCTTTAGATGGTCAGCTGAACACTGTGCCACACAGCAGAACCATGCAGGTGTTAAGATGAAGCCATGCACATGTATCAGATCTATCAAAGAACCACCTGCAGTATTATGCTTGAATACTTAGATAAATGTTAAATAAATAAATAACAAAACTATCTCTTTAAACAGGTGTTTGATCACACTTGCAATTTATGTTACAGCCCATGGACTAAAATAAGAATGGAAGTTGTTCAAAAAACATTTTATTAAGGAATTATTTAATTGAAGAATTGTGTGTGTTAACATGTGAACAAGAAAATAACAATAACTTCTTTGTATTTCTTTAAGATAAGATAAGATAAGATAAAACTTTATTAATCCCGAAGGAAATTCTTGTGCCAGAGGTATCAAGTTACATTAAATGCAGTTAAGTACAGAGTATAAGAGTATAAGTGTCACTATAATCCAAAATAAGAGTACAGTACGCAGTATGAGCACAATATATGATACATGGATAAAAATATGGAGATGTAAGGTGCTAAGTAAACATAAATATAGACCAGTGGAGGGAATGACAGTGATGCCTGACATGATTATCTAGCGCTTCTCCCTACAGAGAGGGGAGGAGTTATACAGTCTGATGGCCACTGGCAGGAAGGACCTCCTGTGGCGTTCTGTGCTGCTCCTCGTAGTCTCAGTCTACCGCTGAATGTGCTCCTGTAGGACAGCAGTGTGTCGTGCAGGGGGTGAGACGTGTTGTTACGAATACTGAGGAGTTTCCTCAGTATCCTCCTCTCTGTCACCTCCACCACGGACTCCAGCTCCACTCCCAGCACCGAGCCAGCCTTCCTAATGAGCTTGTTGAGTCTGTTGGTGTCGGCCGACTTCATCCTGCTGCCCCAGCACACTACAGCGTAGAAGATGACGCTGGAGACCACCGAGTGGTAAAACATCTGCAGCATGGTCTGGCAGACGTTAAAGGACCTGAGTCTCCTCAGTAGATACAGGCGACTCTGTCCCTTCCTGTATATTGCCTCTGCATTTGTGGACCAGTCCAGTTTGTGGTCAATGTGGACACCCAGGTATTTGTAGCTGTCCACAATGTCCACATTGGTACCCTTGATGCTGACCGGGTTTGGGAGTGTCTGGTGCTTCCTGAAGTCCACCACCAGCTCTCTTGTCTTTGTGACATTCAGCTGCAGGTGGTTCTGTCCGCACCACTCCACGAAGCTGTCCACCACACTCATATACTCCGCCTCCCGACCTCTGCTGGTACAGCCCACAATGGCAGAGTCATCCGAGAACTTCTGCAGGTGGCAGGACTGTGAGCAGTGTCTGAAGTCCGATGTATAGAGTGTGAACAGGAATGGAGACAGTACCGTGCCCTGGGGTGCCCCCGTGCTGCTCACTATCGTGTCCGAGACGGTGTTCCTCAGCCTCACAAATTGTGGTCGACCTGTAAGATAGTTAGTGATCCAGGTGACCAGTGGGGTCTCTACCTGCATGTCCAGGAGCTTCCTATTCAAAAGGGCAGGCTGCACGGTGTTAAACGCACTGGAAAAATCAAAGAATATGATTCTAACAGTGTTACCTGCCTCCTCCAAGTAGGTGTGTGCTCTGTGCAGCAGGTAGATGATGGCGTCCTCCACTCCAATACGGGGCTGGTAAGCAAACTGCAGGGGGTCCAGCGATGGTTCCACAACAGCACGCAGGTGTTTCAGGACCAGCCTCTCCAGAGACTTCATCACATGTGAAGTCAGAGCAACTGGTCTGTAGTCGCTGTGTGTGCTTGGATGTTTGGTCTTGGGCACAGGAACAAGGCATGTTGTCTTCCACAGGGCAGGGACAGTCATCAGGCTCAGACTCAGGGAGAAGATGTGCTGGAAGACCCCACACAGCTGTGTGGCCCGGTCCGTGAGTACTCTGGGGCTGAGTCCGTCCGGTCCTGCAGCTTTTCCCGGTCGTAGGCGACTGAACTCCCTCCTCACATCTTCTGTGGTGATGGTAACTGTGGACACAGAAGAGCAGAGAGAGAGATCTGATGGGGGAGGGGGGCAGGGAGGCTGGGGGGTTGTTAATGGAAGGTGGGGTAAGGGGGGCAGGGTGATGTTATTGATGGGGAGGTGAAACTGGTTAGTATGGTTAGGGGGAGGGGGAGGAGGTACATTGTTATTATAGACAGGTGTTAATGGTGCATCACAGGGAGGGGGAGGGTGGTCAGGGAGTGGACTATCAAACCTGTTGAAAAACAGGTTCAGCTGGTTGGCCTCCTGCAGATCTCCATCCATCAGCTGGTCAGAGATCCTATTGTGGCCGGTGATGGTTCGCATGCCACTCCATACCTCCCTCACCTTTTACCTTTAAGACTAGACTTAAAACTTTTCTGTTTAGTAGGGTGTATAGTTAGCCTCAAACATAGTGTGTAGGGCTGTAGGTATAGTTATAGTTGCCTTAGCCACAGGTATAACAGGTGTCATAGGGCCCATAAAATCTTAACTTTTAGCACAGCTGCTCTAGGCCTACGTTGTCAGGGGGCACAAACATGATCCTCTGAGCAGTTTCCCCCTCACCCTCTGACCTCTCATCTACTCTCCTTAGTCTGGCTCATACTGGGTAATATCATCTCATAATCTGTGTTCACTGTCTTCCCCCTTAGTTTTGTGCCTCTCTCTCTCTTTTTGCAGGTCTCAAGACCTGCATGGTGACCTGCAGTCCGGCCCCTGATCTCTCCTGTGCTCATTGACTTCACCAGCCCCTGCTTGTTTTGATTGTTTTGATTACTATCAAATTACTATTA
Source organism: Parambassis ranga (assembly GCF_900634625.1). Taxonomy (NCBI): domain Eukaryota; kingdom Metazoa; phylum Chordata; class Actinopteri; family Ambassidae; genus Parambassis; species Parambassis ranga. Next base: position 21,708,219 of record NC_041036.1, read on the forward strand.
CTACTTATGGACTGACGATATATATATAGATATCCATTATAATATGATCACTGTTTCATCTTGCTGTCATGTTTGCTCTGTACTGTATCATGTTTGTATCATGTTTGCTCCTCTCTCTCTCTCTCTCTCTCCTTCATCCTCTCTGTCCTGTCTCCCTCTTCTTCTCCTCCTCTACCTGGCCGACTAGCAGCAGGACTGGTTCCCCCTCAAGTTGACGGGTCCTGCTCAAGGTTTCTTCCTCTTAAAGGGAGTTTTTTGTTGTTCGGGTTCTGGGTCTCACACTCTGAGTTTCTGTGAAGCGCTTTGAGACAATTTCTGATTGTAAAATGTGCTATATAAATAAAACTGAATTGAATTGAATTTTGTATTGTCTATTGACTATGAAGTTACTTCACTTTGCTATTAAAGTTGTTGGATGACATGTTTTCAGTGACTTCTTATGAGTTGTGCACATATGTTCACATACATAGGCTGTAATGTAAACTTAACAAGAAACAATGACAAAGCAAACATTGTGTTACTCGCTATAAAATGAGACCTCCTTTGTAGGTAGCTTGGCATACCCTGATCACCAGCTCAGTGCTTCTTGACATATTTAGCCATCTAGCTTTATAACGTTTATAACAGCAAGTAGATTACAAAACAAACTTAATAATTTAGACTCCATAATGTGTAGTTAGTGGTTATTGTGGTTAAATCTCAACAGCTGGCGAAGTCATGCTAGCTAACTAGCAGGCTAAAGCTGAAAATTAAACATAACTGCTGTATAAGATAACTTTTTATTAACAGCATAAGTGTCCGCTAACACAGGAAACTTGACCATTTGAAAGATAACGATATCATATTATCTTACTGCTGGGGTAAGATCAGCAGTAATACCAAGCTTTGTGTTAGCCCCCTACAACTATTAACTTTTTAACATCAATGTGGACATTTCATATAAACCAAACACAAACCGGTCGATGTCTAAAGGTATATTTATGATGATTAAGGTTTAAAAAGGCCCCCGCCTTTGACTACCACCCAATCCATTTCACACCAGCCCCTTGAGGGTCCTCCTGCATGTGGTGAGCCTACAGGTCAATCCCATATCGCTCCTTCGAGCCTGGCCCTGTGGGGAAAGACCTAGGCTGTGATTGAAATCACTCACTCACTCCCTACTCAATGTAGGGCACCATATACTGATCTAATTGTGAAAGCATTTTCTGACATTTTGGACCATACCTCCGTCATTTTCTGTCACCGTTAATTATGTCATTGCTGTCAAAGCCAAAAAACATTAATAAAGCAAACACAACAAGCAAACACACATGCTACATTCTTTAAACGATTGTTATATTTATACTACAGGTAACATAACTTCCCTTCCCGTTCTTTTCGCCCGTATTTTGTAGACGACCATCGGATGGACACTACTTTTTATAAGCATTGTGAGATACTTTGAGGTCACTAGTCAAGTCAAGTCAAGTCAAGTCAGCTTTATTGTCAACTCTGCTATATGTGCTGAACATACAGAGAATCGAAATTGCGTTACTCTTCACTCCGCAACATATAACATGTAACTAAAAACTAAAGATAAATATAAAGTGTAAAAAAAATGTACCTACAATGAGGCACACACAAAATACAAGGCACATAATGAAGGCACAATGCAGTAAGAGTGCAAAAGATGTATAGTGCAAGTCAGTGCAGTTGGCATAATATAAACAGGAATGGTTTAACTTATAACAGCTTATTGAGACTGGTATGAGAGTGCAAAAGATGCAATGGTGCAAGTCAGTGCAGTTGGCATAATGTAACAGTCCAGGAATAGTTTGAGTTATAGCAGCTTATATGAGACTGGTGTGACATGACAGGGTAAAAAGTGACTGGTGCACAGAGTTCCTTTGGTAAAGTGGCTGGTACAAAGAGTTCCTATCTTGGGTGGTGGTAGGGGTGAGGGGATGGTGGTAGGGGTAGGGGGTGGGGGGTGGTGTCAGGGAAGGGGGAGAAAGTGGGGCACAGCAGGGAGAGAGTTCAGCTTCCTGACAGCCTGGTGGATGAAGCTGTCCCTCAGTCTGCTGGTCCTGGCCCGGAGGCTGCGCAGTCTCTTTCCTGATGGCAGCAGACTGAAGAAGCGGTGTGAAGGGTGGGTGGGGTCTCCTGTGATGCGGAGGGCCTTTCGGGTGAGACGGCTGTCGTAGAGGTCTTGGAGGGAGGGGAGAGGGACGCCGGTGATCCTCTCAGCTGCTCTCACTATGCGATGAAGCGTCTTCCTGCAGGTGGCGGTCAGGCTCCGTACCACACAGTGATGCAGCTGGACAGGATGCTCTCAACAGCCCCTCTGTAGAAGGTGCATATACACTATATGGGGTCTATAATTTCTCACTAAGAATTTTGGCAGCACTACAAAACTGGTACTATAAAGGCACAATATAGGCCATATATAGTGATAAGGGAGTGAATTCGGACACAGCACTGGCCCCAACCCCAGGCCTGGCTCCAGGGTGGGCGCCATAATTGACCATGTTAAAGAGAGAGAGAGGGAAAGAGATGGATCAAACTTATAGAATTAACATGGAAGTTTTATACTCATGTAAGCATAGGGAGAGGAAGAAGGAGAGAGAGAGTCCTTTTGTGCACACAATCTTATGATGGAAGAAAATGAATGATGGATTAATGGATAAATAAAAAATATGCTGATGGTTGAAAATTTTAGCTGGATAAATTTTTGAAGATTACAGATTTTTACAGTCTATAATCCTATTAGTTATATAATATAAAAAATGAAACAACAATTTCAGATTTTCTGCTTTAGCAGTTTTGAGCATTCAGAACCTTTATTCTGGCCAGTTTTCACTATACCATATACCTCCACTCCTATGGAGAAAGTAGTCCTTTTGGACATGTACAACATATGTGTTAATAATTACAATTACACACAAGTTAGCCGTAAAAAGTAATTAACTATGGTTAGAAAATTTAATTTATTGACAGCACTTATTACTATTCCTGACTTTTTCCAGACAGACATTTAACACTGAAAACACTTGAGGAGGTAGAGAAGTCCACTCATCACTTCAATGCTCAGTTTTGTCATTGGCCACTTCAGTGCATAAGTAAAGAAAGTACGTGCTCATGCACACACAAGTGAGACTGTGTGTTCATCTATGTGCACACTCTCATACATACACAAGACTGGCTGCGATTTCCATGTGGCCCTCGGAGGACACACTAATGTATCCAAATATATTTACAACAGATGTTGCATTTTATTTTTCATGATAAAAACCCATTTCAGAAAATTTACTTCATAATGGGCAAAGCAAGTTTTCCTTCTCTCTCTCTCTCTCTCTCTCTCTTTCATTCTTTTTGTCTTCTCTGGAGGTCCCTCTATATACAGTGAGGGAAGTGCACCACCTAATGGTTGTAAATGTCTCTGTTTCCAAACTTTGCATTGTCAAATTACTAATTGATTAAGAGCAGGGATGAATGATTAAAAGTTTAATGATTTCAAAGTTCATGATTACACATATGCACTCCCATATGGTATTTACTGAACAATTATTGAACAATACATTTGCTAATTTTACATTTCATAAGTTATCATTATAAGCATAAGTATTTTGAACATTGCTTTTTTCTTACAAAAAAATCTAATATAAAATATATTCAAGTTTGTTTTGTCTGTCTTTGTAGTTTTATAAAATCAGTTTGTACTCACTTGCATTAGGGCATGAGGGTGCTGAGAGAAGATGGATGGAGATGGAGAACAAGTGGGGGAAAGAAACGGATGCAACTGTGGAGGACAAATGGGGGGTGGGGGGTCGGTGGGGGGTGATGAGAGGGCTTGAGTAGAAGAAGAGGGTGAGATGAGGAGGATTAGGTGAGGAAGAGGACAAGAGGCGCTCTCCCTCTCAGCCAGCCGGATGCAGAGAAAAAGAGTGACTAGAGAGAAGGCAAGAGGAGGAGGCGAGGGCGTAGCATAAGAGCTGAAGAGACTGTGAGTGTGTGTGTGTGAGGGCTAAGTGAGGCCTTTATAAATGAAAGCAGATGCCTGGCATTATGAACTTGTCGGGTCGCAGATGGGGATGGCGGTGATAGAGCACTTGACTCCCCGGATGGTTATCACTCACCCTCCTCTTCGTGCCTCTCAACTGCCTTCCCCATTGCTCTGAGGGTGTGAGAGGGAAAGTGGGAGAAACAGAACTGGATACCTGGAAAAAGAGATGGCAAGAATATCCATCGAGAGCAGGGAAATAAGAGGACAAGAAGGTACACCTTTCAGTAACTGATTGGTAGCCCTGTTTAAATAGGAAACATGAATACACCATAAAGAGAAAAGCTTTTTCTTCCTTCTTTTTCCTCATATGATTGATCTCGGTGTGGGTGTGCAGTGATTGATTGAATTGCCTGAGGAACATCATCCTGCTAACTAGTCATTCCTAGTAGGGTGTTTGTCACTGCCATTGATCTTCTTGTAAATGAAATGTTCCATTTCCAGTGCATTTTATTGTTAAATGCAGTTCATTAGCTACTCTGAGATTTATGGCCATGTCTCCTCTCTGGGGTTTGAAAAAGATGAGAGAAGGGCTCGAAAGAGACAAGAAGCAGGGTAGAGAGGGTAGAGCTGCTTGATAGATATAGCCCTAGTTTGCCAAGAGATGAGAGATCATAATGATGAAGAGAAACCGAGCTTCCTGATACAGTGTAGTTACACTCATCATCAATGTGGGACTTTGAGGGCTAACGGATACTCTGCAGATTTTATTTATTTATTTAGGTAATTAGGTAATATGGACATTATATTTTAGGAATTAGATCCACAAAACCAGCATCAAAGATTTGAGTATAGAGAGTAAATGTGCAGCGCAGCATTTATCACACATGTCCCTGATCTCAGCACTGGCACAAAGGCTGTAGTGAAGGTCTGAACGCCAGCAGCAGTGCACTGGGGTTGTACCAGGTGGTTCCCATGTACGTAGCACCTGATCTTGGACAAAGAGTTACTGCACTGGTCAGAGGAGGCTGTGTGTACTTAAGGGCAACATTTTCACACACATAATGAAAAGTAATCAGCCCCATGATGAGCCACTGGCTTAGATAATGTTGTAGATGCGACCACTTTTGGGTTCTTTAACCTTGTCAACAACTATTTGAATTTGGCATGAAACACATTCTGTGGCAGTGTGACTTCTCTCTGCTGCTCAAACGCTGTTTGACATAATAAAAGAGGCTTTTTTCATGCTTCACACTCAGCAGTGAACTTGTGGTTTAGCGCAGCCCTAACTCTGGTTAATCGTAGCTTGTTAAGGAGTTTCTGGCACATTGAAGAGCCACAACACGCCAATGTTTGCCTGTCAAACAGTCTGTAAGAGCAGGGCAATTACAAAAGCAAACTTTGCTCACACTCCCTGCTCTTAATGAAAAAGAGGTGTGTGTGTGTTCTTGTATGCCCTGGTCAGCTTTTTATATACTTACACATTATACACCAGCCTAGAGTTGTCTTACTATGAAATAAAATGAGACAGAAGTACTGAAGGCTTTATGTTACATTATTATACAGTATATTTTTGTGAGACGGTACAAAGTGGCAGTAGTGTTACAATCCTAACTGACGGAAACAGAAGGCAGTTTTTGTCTTTTTTATAGATAATATTAGGAGCAGTGCAGCTATTTGTCACTGCAAAGTGACATCAGTAATGTTAGCCTGACACTTATGGTAGATATAGAGCTTTTATTGAGAAAACCATGTGGAGCAATAGATCAACCAAAATATCTCAGTAACGGTGCACAGAGGCAGCCTTTGAGATAAAACATTCATATTGTGTGTGTGTGTGTGTGTGTGTGTGTGTGTGTGTGTGAGGTTTTTAGATGTTTTTAATGCCTTTTTGGTTCTAGCTGTATAAAAAAAAAGTATCACTCCTAAGGTAATCTCATACTCTCTGGTAGCTCCTTACAGGATGCCAAGTAGTCCAAATCATAGTGGTTGTCCAAAATTGATTGATTGATTATTTATTATTTTTGTAACAACTATACATTGCTGTTACAGGAGATGACACATGATTTAATAAATATTTTACATTTTAACATTCTAATTTATCTAGTTTGTGTTCACATCATTATTAATTCTGCCATGTAGAAAGCCAACATATTCGATTTAACTCAATTCAGTTCAATGTATTTCATTTAATTGACAGCCAAAACCAGCCTGTTGAAGCAGTAGTTCTGATGTAAGCTGTGTCAGACTTTTAGTCACATAATGGAATAACAAATCACAGCACAGATTATAGCAATATGCAGATACAATGAGGACAAAGCCACTGCGTTGTTGAACCACATATTTAAGTAAACAACCAGAATATACAAATACACAAATACACAAAAATTTAGCAGAAGGAAATTTCATATCTGACATGAAAAGTTTTCAAAGCACTCTATTCCACCTGTAAGTGTAGTGTTTGCGGTTGTGCTTTACTCCAAGGCTAAAGCTGTTAAATTATATTTGTAATGCAAAGAACTGTTGCATTGAAGTTATTTTAGATTTTCCTAAGTAACAAGATATTTTGCGTGTCTGCCATCTGCACTGCAAGCTTAAGGTAAAGTGTTGTAGTATAAAAACAATTCTAATTCATGCCAGTTTCTTTACAATCCCCTTTTTTGTAGATCCAATCGTCCAAAACAGTTGTACACTAGCAGAAAAACATGAGGGTCAATGCCATTGAATCAGTTTTGTCTTCATTAAGGGAACCCTTTTTCAGTTTTGCAGTGCTGTTGTCTACAACTCCACCTCCTCCCTAATAACAAATGAGCACACACCGTCACAGTCTAAACGTGCTACCAGTAGCAACGCCAGGACCCCAAGTTGTTTCTCATCCATATTCAATCCTTCTGAATTGGGGATAGTGGCATATGGTTGGTGCTCACGCTACAGCTCCCCCTCCTCTGTACAAGAGATACAAATTCAGAATTGGATTTAACACTTCAATTCCCCACTGACCAACAAAGCTGACACAATTACTATGCTGGAGATGCCACATACACAAACACATACAAACTGGTGTAATCCAATTAGAACACTGCCAGTGTGTGTGTGTGTGTGAGAGAGAGTGTGTGTGTGTGCTGAAGAGAGAGAGTTTACGAGGAATTCATGATGCAAAAGTTTTTGTGATGTCTACATTTGAAAAATCATATTTAAGACAGAAAGCAATATATTCACCCCTCTGTTCGACAGTCATCTGCTCCACGGTCAGGCCAATGTGACCTTTGACCTTTGTGCTATATCAGAGGCATCAAAATTGATGAGGATGCTTGTGTCAGCAGTGACGCGAATAAGACTTCTGTTGTTAATGTTCATTTATCTGGATTCCATTATTATTAGAATTGCTTTGTTTTGACTAATCAGTTAGAGAACAAAAGCTTGTTTTGACCCACCATAACATAAAGAACACACACAGCATATGAGAACACATAATGTACTCCAGAAATGAGAGGAAAATACTGTCTTTTTGTACTTTATGGCAGGCCAAAACAACTTTGTGTGTCAAATGTGCCCAGCATGGCTTTGTTGTGACCTATCATACACACAGCATGTGAGCAGGAAGCACAGGTTTTTCAAATGTAGAGGGGACATAACTAAGTTGACAGGGGCCCACAAGCCCCAGATGTGGCTCCCCAGTCTTAATATATCATAAGGCAACATTTCAAAACTATGCAGTATACATTTCAATGAATGCTAACATAACAACTTTTATACACAGGACGTGTATCTGTGATGCTATTTGTAACGTTAAAGAAACCCTGTTTAGATGTGCACTTAAGGAAATGACTAAGGAAAGCCAGGCATGCGGATCGACACTGTATTTGAATTAATATTTGGAAGTTGGAATCCATGAACAGCTGCTGATAGGGAAGCTTATTGCCTTTGCTGTTTGTAGTCACTTTAGTCCATCTTTTGTTAATAGCTTTGGGGGGAGTTATAGCAGAGCAAAGCACCAAATCTACTGGCAAGGAGCATTTTGACAGACTTTCCATTGCATGCACAGTTTAATAGATCTGCATGATGCTAATGTAACTCCAAAGTTCAGGTCCCGGCAAAGTGAAATAAACATACTCTATCCCTGTCTTAGGAGTGACTGTGGAGCCTCAGAGATGGTGCTGTTAAGCTGACGCCACTGAGGCATCAGCTTAGGTTTCACAACATTACATCAACTGTCTAATTGATCCACTTGTTTGGGCTCATTTCATACCTGCATGGAAGTGCTGATGAAGGGGGTCTGTTTTTTTCCTGGCAGTGTGTGTGTGTGTGTGTGGTGCAGGGAGGCAGGTATTAGCCCTGACAGATCGCACTGTTAATTGCTAATTGTGTTTCTCATTAGGCACAGGGGTGACAGGTGTTGTTAGAGTGTTGTGTGTTCTTTTGGAGCTCTCCTATGAATTGCACTCGCTCCCTGCACACCACATTGCCGATCCGCTCACTAATGGTTCCCCCGAGAACTCCCATCAGCCCCTGGGCTCGGTGCAGCAAGGGGTCGGCTTTAGATACTGTGTAGCGGCAACAGCCGCATTGGGACGTCTCCGAACAGAGCTTTGTCAACTAGCACTTACTTTTATCACAGTTTTTCCATATGCATAGAGCCTTCAGTGTTGTCTATATAACAAATGCTAAATCAGGAAGAAAATAATATATTAACTTGAAGGAAAAAGTCAAAACATTTTTTCATTGTATTTCTTGAATTTTCCTATCACCTTATCACCATCATTTTCTGTGATAGAATTGTTTTTGGAGGACACTTGAAAAAAAAGAGCCAGGTTCACTCTGTCTACTTAAGTTTGAGTTATGTTGGTGTCCTCAAGGCCACGTTTACTTCCTCATTACAACAGAGAGAGGAATCTAATGTAATGCACATAAATGTGTGGCATTCATATTTAACGCCACACTCAGCCAGTCATGCACTCTCTTGCATCATAGACCATCAGCGAGGACATAGTTTCTCAGTTTGGAACATGTTTGTTCTGTGCTTCATGTTTCGTGTCATATTTTTCAGTGGTCATTGCTGCATAACATTTTGCTGCTTCCCTCCCCCGCCTCTTTATCTTGCCACATGCTGGCATTAGTTTTAGTCCTTTGATTGAATCCTCATTTCTTATAACAATATAGAAACACATAAATGACTGACCCATAAATTACCACACTGTTTGACTTTTACCAAAACAGGAGGTTTCACAGAAACTGGACTGAGTTACAACTTGAAAGTAGTTTGAACAAACCACAATATCTTAACACAGTATGTAAATGTATGTAATAGAATATTCAGCACTGGGGGTTGATTGTTTTGGTGATATTGGTAATTATTATTACTGTGCAGACCCTTGTGTACCTGCTTGGCGTGCTGCTTTTCCTCTGTTGAGCCTTGTTGTCACTGGCTACTAATTACAGTTGAGGACTAGGCCTCTGGACAGCCAAGTTCTGAGAGCGAGGTGTGTCCCCATGGTTTCACCTGCCTGTCCCTTATCGCTGCTATTAGCTCAGCGTTAGCTCCACTTGGCAGCCGTCATAAGCCTGGGTATTAATGTCTAGCTGACTCGCTGTGATACCTGGATAAGTGCCTGTCACAGCACCCATGTGGCTGATGTTCATTGTTCTGGAAGCCTCATGGGGATTCACTGCAGCTCACAGTGCTAATAATAATAATTACCCCTCAGAAGCCGGCTGGGTCCCTGCTCATGCAGCTATGTTTATAGTCAACGGCGTGTGGGTCCCTGCACAATGATAAGGTTTTGGCTCAAGGGATGTTAGAATTCAGTAGGGGGTAATATCCAGAAGGTGAACCAGAGTTGGCCTGTCAGTCAAACTAACCCAGCACTCTTTGTTTTATCTTCTGTTTTATTTCATTGTTGTCGTTAGATAGGCAAAAACTCAAATTATCAAAGACAGAATTTAAAAGGACACCCAAAACATACAGAAAAGTACAAAGAAAAAAGCCCACCCTCTACTGACAAAGACAAGGTTTCCTGCCACAGATTGTATGGCCCCAAAAGAGTCCTGATCTTAACAGTGTGAAGTGACTCAAAACACTTTTAAGACATACTAAATCTACAGAACTATCACAAGTTATGCTGCAACAACCTTGTTTATGATACATGGGGAGTCTGAATGTATAATAGTGTTTACACATGAACAAATAGCAAATGATGGTAATATTTAAGCTTTAATGGCCTGTTGGTACACTGATAAACTATCTTTACAAGAAAGGCAGAATCCTTCCAACTGATCTTTGTGATCTCTGTTTCAGCGTCTACTCTGATTTACAACCAAGAGCCGACAGTCTTGGGTGAGGCTGCAGCGCTGTCAACAAGACAATCACCTTTTGTCCCTTTGTCTTTTGTACTGGCACTTACACTGCAGGATGAAATGATGGGATCACTTACCTAAATTTGCTTTGTCAGACATTGTTAACATTTCTTCTACATGCCTGGACGTTTAGACAGTTCAGATGTTCAAACATTGTTACAGATTGGTCTGGAAGAAGAGGGTTTAGAGGAAACGTTAAATATGAGTCTGACATTTTTACAATTTCATGATGTCCATCACAAATTGTTGATATTTTTCTGTCTCTTTGGCCTTCTACTTCCCCTTTGACCTTTTTAAATGTGTCAGTTTCACATGTCTTTCTTTACCCATGTTTGTCTGCTACATTAACAACTACACCCCTGGGAACATACACACACACATACTCAAAGCCCACCAGCTCCCAGCTGGAGGTGAGTTCGGACCTCTGGGGATCTTTTTATTTTCCAGCACATACAGCAGAATCGTCCAGTGCCAATTAGCTTCTTATCTACGCTAACGACTTCACCAACAAGCCATACACTAGATGAATGACTGATGTGCTGCTAGCAGTGACGTAAGGCTCCCAGCTTATTCAGTTTTTTTCCTTTTATTATTTAGAATTTATTTAACCTGTCAGTTGTTTGTTTCTCTCATAAACTGTTAACCCACTGGTGAGTTTGAATTGCATGATTCTTTAATAAAAAACATCCTCAAATGAATCTGTAAAACGAAAGAAACTGTAAAATAAAATGGTCGGACTTCCGGTGGTGCATCAAATACAACTGAAAATATTTCATCAATAACCAATACCATATTTTACATATCTCAATTTAAATATTATATGTGCTCACCAATACAACTATGCAGGGCTCATTGACTGACTTTTGACCCACAGTCACATGACAACATTTCAGTATCTGGCTGTTTTTTAGGCTTTCTTCAGTAAGTGTAAAAACTGGCTTCATATTACATCACAAAGATATGGTTAAGTTCTCTCTATTTATAGCTAAGACTGTGCTGTAGTGGTCCATAGTGGTGCAGGACTTGCAGTGAGACATGAGCCTGAATGACTAAACATAGTCACAGTCGGGGTAAATTACTTCAGAGTGTTAAATCCTAAATCTGCTAATTCTGTATCCAGAGGTTGTCATGACAATGGTCCTTTGTCTGTGCATGTTGCCCTGTGATGGACTGGACCTGTAGATAGCCGGGATAGGCTCCGGGATGACCCTGCACTGCAGGACAAAATGGGTTAATGGATGATGGATGGATGGATGGCTGGAGGTTGTCATGACCTAAAATCAATTACAACACAAACATTTGGGGATATTTATGGGATATTTAACAGTGTGAAGCCAATGTCAAGAGTTATTTAATACATAAATGCAACTAATAAAAACATCTTAACACTGAAACTGAAACATGTCAACGGTCAAGTAAGTTTGATTAAACCCATGATCTGCCCTCATTGTTCAACAGCTCCCCTTTCTTCAGAAACATTTTACTTTCGGAGGCTTGTACATGATGCAGGGCTTTTCACTATGCAGCGCCTGTTACAGTGCTGCTGACACTGATCCTTACATGATCGCCACTGTCATCCCTTTGAAGGTTCACCACCCACTTAGTGAGCCGTCCTGAGGCAGCAGCTGGTGTGAATGCACCACTCTGATGATGGGAAGTGACAGCAGATCCCTGTGCAAGGCTGAAATGTCCACACACATATCTGCCCCTGTCATACACACAAGAATGCATTCACAGTGCAGCACCAGTCAACCAGGCTCAAATAGACTGCATTTGTGTGTGAATATATCTGTGTGTCTTTTTTAAACATTTCACAAATTAAATGGACCTGACATACACATCAAGCATTCTAAAACCACAACAAGCTCTTGTTGCCAAGATTCTGTGAATGATTTAGTTGATTAACAAACATTAAAGAGCAGAAGACATTTTCACTTTTGAAAACGGCTGGTTTCAGCACTTGGAAATATATAAGTTCAACCATTTGATCAGTAAGTTCAAGGACTAGAGGGAAGTCTTTTTTAAAAAAAAAATTGAATAAACATCCCCACCTGGTGGGATGGTATGTTTATGGTTATGTACAGTGTTTGGTATTCTTTAAACAAAAAAGTGTCTTGCCTAATGTCAAAAATCTCCAGTTTTGGGCCTCATCACACCAAAGCACCTTATTCGTCTTGACTACCACATACTTTTGGGCAAACCCAAGAATGAATGTATTTTTTCCTTTCTTTTCCACTCTACCAAAAAGCTTAGAGCCAACAGTTATCGGATGCAGTCTCTCCCATTTCAGCTGCTAAAGATTTAAAAGTTTTCACAGTGATCGTTGGTGTCTTGGCAGCATTCCCTTTTGCATTCCCACTCACTTTGTGAAGATGGCATGCTCTAAGCACATTTTTCATGTGCCATATTTTAAAGATGGATTTAACTTAACTCCATGGGATGTTCAGTGACTTGGAAATATTTGTATCCATCCTGACTTGCACTATTTAATCGCCTTTCTTAGAGTTGCTAAAGTGTTCTTTTGTCTTCTTGATGTAATTGTATTTGAGCCAGTGACTGGACTTTTAACAAACATCTTTTTTACTGCACTTGAGTCACATTGATTGCACCCACCTCAGGACTTCTCTTTACTTAGGCCAGTTATTTAAAAAGGAGGGAATGTTAATGTAATCGCTTTTTTAATATTATAGATTTTTTCTTCAATTGACATTACTTTGTAAAAAAAAAAAGTCTGTTTTGTTGTCAATAGTGTTTATTGACCATGCACATTACAAACGCAGTAAAAGGGGGAAAAGTACTTTCCATAGGCTCCATACCTGCAATTGCTAGTGCATGTTTTATTATAAATTAAGGTAGATGAGTTACACTACATAAACTTTGGTGAGCTGTTTTGATATATGTTTTTGTTTGTGTTAAAAGAAACCTGATGAGAAATTAGCTAGCTTTTGGAAGTGCTAAAACCTGCAATTCGTTGAGTTGCCACTTGAGGCTGGATTCAAAAGCAACTTAATCACAATACACCACCATGTTATAATGTAAAACTTCACAGCAGAAGTAAACATGTTTCCAGCCTGGTTTAAAGACGGTTTGGGTATAAATAATTACCCTGTTCATGACAAATGTGTGTATTTCTGCTCACTGTAGAGTTAAGAGTGTGTCCTCTTTGACTTGAATTTACATTCATCTTCACAAGACTTGATTTTGGAAGATTTGGGACTTGTGAAAAATGTTTAATGTTATTTCTCCAGTTTATCATGTTCCTTCTTCCGTATGTTCCCATCACTTGGGATTGCTACAGCTACCACTACAACTTTCCTCTGCTGTTTGTCCACTACTACTACTATGTCAGCCATCACCATTTTGTCGGTCTGTATCTGGAAGTCCCATAGGACTTAGCTTGGTCATTCTCAATCACCTTTGGAGGTGTGTCCCATTTTGACCTTGGGACCTCCAGGCCATACTTGGCACAGATGTAGTACACTATGCCTGCCACTTGATTATGCTGTTCCATGTACGCCCTGCCTGCTTGCATCTTACACCCTGTAATGTGCTGGATTGTCTCAGGGGCGCCTTTGCACAGTCTGCACCTGGGGTCCTATCTGGTGTGGTACATCCCAGCCTCTATTGATCTTGTGCTCAGGGCCTGTTCCTGTCCTGCTACGATCAGTGCCTCTGTGCTGTCTTTCAGTCCAGCTTTTTCCAGCCACTGGTAGGACTTCTCGATGTCAGCCACTACCTGTATCTGTCGGTGGTACATTCCGTGGAGTGGCTTGTCCTGCCATGATGGTTCTTGCTCCTCTTCCTCTGCATTAGGCTTCTGTTGCCTGAGGTATTCACTAAGTATTCCATCACTTGGGGCCATCTTCCTGATGTACTCCTGGATTTTTGCTGTTTCATCTTGGATGGTGGCTCTGATGCTCACCAGTCCCTGGCCTCCTTCCTTACTCTTAGTGTACAGCTTTAGGATGCTGGACTTGGGGTGAAGTCCTCCATGCATTGTGAAGAGCTTCCTTGTCTTCACATCAGTGGCTTCTATGGCCTCTTTTGGCCAGTTTATTATGCCAGCGGGGTATCTGATAACCGGCAGGGCGTAGCTGTTGATGGCCTGGACCTTGTTCTTCCCATTTAGCTGACTCCTTAGGATTTGCCTTACTCTCTGTAGGTACTTGGTTGTGGCTGCTTTCCTTGCGGCTTCTTCGTGGTTCCCATTTGCCTGTAGGATTCCAAGGTACTTGTAGCTTCCCTCAACATCCGCTATGCTGCCTTCTGGGAGTTCAATTCCCTGAGTCTTGACAACCTTCCTTCTCTTTGTTATCATTCGACCACACTTGTCCGGTCCAAATGACATTCCAATGTCATTGCTGTATATCCTGGTAGTATGGATCAGTGAGTCGATGTCTTGCTCACATTTGACATATAGCTTGATGTCATCCATGTACATGAGGTGGCTGATGGTTGGTCCATTTCATAGTCGGTAACCGAGGCCAGTCTTGGTGATGATCTGGCTGAGGGGGTTCAGGCCTATGCAGAACAGCAGCAGGGACAGAGCATCTCCTTGGTAGATGCCACACTTGATGGAGACTTGTGCAACTGGCTTGAGGTTGGCCACTAGGGTTGTTTTCCACAGCCCCATTGAGTTCCTTATGAAGGTCCTTAGGGTCCTGTTGATGTTGTACAGCTCCAGGCATTCCAGGATCCATGTGTGCGGCATTGAGTCGTATGCTTTCTTGTAGTCAATCCAGGCAGTGCACAGGTTGGTCTGTCTGGTCTTACACTGCTTTATCCACCAGTAGTTGATGTTTTGCTCCCCTTGTGTGCTTACCTATTCCTTTCTGGGCCCTGCTCATGTATTGAGCGATGTGCTTACTCATCTTAGCCGCTATGATGCCTGACAGGAGCTTCCATGTTGTGCAGAGGCAGGTTATTGGCCGGTAGTTGGATGGGACTGCTCCCGTTTGGGGGTCCTTCAGGATCAGGATCAAGATCATTTCGCTTAATCTTTCCCTCCAGCGCCAGCCACCGACCCAGAGTCAGGTAGGGCGGGGCTTTGCGCACTGTTTTAGGTGTCTGAGTCAGCATCACTGATTCGAGATCAGTGCCATTTGAGGGTGAGGTGGTGGAGCCTAGTAGCATATTAATGCATATTCAGTTTATACCCGGCAAGACATATAACATTAACATTTAGATATAATATTTAGATTTACATATAACATTTATATTTAACATTTAATATTTACATTTATATTTATATGTATATAGCTAAATGTAAGAAAACTAGTTAAAATAGTTGTATGTGATAATTTTACTTTGGGCACCCCATAGATAAGGGTCATCATAAGGTTGACTTCTTAATTTGCATGTTGGTCTACTTTCCTGGTCCAGCTCTTTGGGTGGTGAACAAGTGAGATGATCTAGGTACATGAAACGGATGATCCCTGGGCACAGAGGAGCTGACCCAGGATCAACTGGAAGGATTTCATCTCTCAACTGGCCTGGGAGTTGTAAGCCTGGACATGTCTGCTCCACATGTTTCTACCATGACCCTGAGTTGTGGAGCATGGACAAATCAATTTACAGTTTATGAACTGCCACCTACAAATCAGTGTTTAAAAATCTGTGATCATTGAAGATAAATCCTCTCTGCATCAGCTATATTTTTAAGTCAAAGCTACTAGCATGGCTGTTGGCTCTCAGTTACCGTCACTGCCTCTGTCTTTGACTGGCTTGGACGTTATTAAATGCAGGGTCTGATTGAGCTACATCAATGTTAGTGAAAGTGTGAAGTTTTGTTTTAAAACTCATGTTCTGATTGGGTGGCTCTGGTTTCATTTTATTCTACTTCTTGTTTTTACCTGACTTCACATGTCATTCATCATATCAGCCTTCACCTGTGGACTTCTTCCTCCCCCTCTTCCTCGTTATGCCAGCACCAAACAGTCCATCTCAGTTCCAACCTCTCTCCTTCTGGCAAACACTGTTTAAACAACCCGGTAAACATGTCTGTCTTCATTCATTACCCTGCTTCTCATCATGATCAAGCCTCCCGATTTAATGAGGCAAATAGATATTTCTGCGGTGATTGTCTCGCTCTCCCACAAAGTATTAAGACTATTAAATGGACACATCTGTTTTTAATTAGGAGCTAAAGTCACCTCGATGCTGCCTTCCATGTTAATGGACTCTGATTCCATCAAGGCTCTCTCAGCCTGACTAACAATGGAGTGCGGCTTGGTTTGCAGTAAACAAAGGGCTCTGAATGCAAACGTAAAGAATGGGGACACTGATAGTCCTCTTTGTTCGAAAAAAAGTCATAATAGTAATAAAGTAAATACTGACTTTGTCCCACAATCCTAAGTTTGTAGAAACCCACCAAATATGAATTAATAAATCAAAAAATGAAAATAAAACAAAAAGTGGATGTAAACATCTAAACTCAATGCAAAGCAAACAGCAAACAAAAAGGTGTCACCTGATGCTTCAGAGACTTGATGACATCCTTCACTCACTACAAGCATCCAAACCTTAACTTTAACACAGCGCATCACAGTAAAGGTTAATTTCTTCTTTTTTGTGTGTGTGTGTTTTTTTAAGAATGGGCCATATGCTCATCACACTGCAACAGTGTTTCCTCACTGAGGGGAGCTGCAGTGCATTGTGGGAGCTCGGTTACTGCATTCCCCTGGCATGTAGGCAAAAAAGGGAAGTGGGCAGGTGTGATTCTCTAGGAAGCAGCTCCCAGCAGAATAAGACATGATTAGATGGAAAACTCATGAGCAGCGTCAAGAGGGGTGAGAGCAAACAGAAAGGCAGTGTCTGAGCTTGACCTGCCATCTAGTGGAAAACATTTCACTGCTGCTTATTTATAAGAAATAAAGATTAGCCACAAATCTGTACAAACACTAGAAAAGCAATCGCCTTCCAGAAAGATCCACACCTAGACTTTTCCTCCGGTGTGCAGACATGTGGCTGTGTCTGTGATTTGGCTGCAGCTTGCCTGGAAACAGACATCATGAAACATTAAAACAGGTCAAAGCTTTATTTAGAAGGGGAAATGCTGAGGGGACAGGATAGGGTGCAGATGATGTGTGCAACTGTGTGTATTCATGCAACTCCCCTGTGACAGCACTGCATTTGCAAAGTTTTTTTGTATCCACCAGGTGGCAGCAGAAGATCACTCATACTTCATATGTAGTTAAGGATTGGTTTAACGCAGTTGTAATTTGAAACCTTACTGGGTTTTTTCTGACAAAACAGATTTCTTTAGCATATTTCAAGTCAGCATGATATGTATGCGTGGATTAGTCAAAGTTGCACAACCAGGGGGTGAGATATACATACTGCAAATTTATATTGGTTAATGTTACTTTTATTATTATGTTGGTCTCTCTGGTCTCTCTGTTTTTTTTTTTTTTAAAGTTCATCTTACAAGTCAAAATACCGGTCAACCCATTTTTCTGATAAGAATGGATGCCAAAGTTACGACATCTCATTTTGTATTTTTATTGTTGTATTTTGTATTTTCTCATTTGTAAAATCATCACAAAATAACCCTGCCAAAGCTTTTCACTTTTATATCAAATCTTCTACCTTCGTGTCACCAGAGCTCTGACTCCTCCCTGCCCAACGCTGCTGCTGTAGCAGTTCCACTGTCAGTGTGTAAATGCAGTGTCTGTAGTCTGCCTTGGTATTGATAACACTCTGCATACAGACAGAAAGAGTAAAAAAAGTAACTGTTGGCTGAAACGTCAAGGTAATGTAAAGACAGTAACTCAATCAAAGTAACAAACTGAGGGGTAAAGAGACAATAAAATGTCAATAAACACAATAAGACATCAAGGCAATACCAGATCAGAAAGAGTATTTATTCAAATGTAAAAATGACTTTAGTTGTTGATATAAAAGCTGATGGCTCTTTATGCTCAGACAAACTGTCTATGTCTGTTGTGCAAACACAGTTTTGTGGACTTCCTGTTTTTCTCCCCTTAACAAATGGTTATTGTACCACTCTGTTCCCCCTGTCTGTCTGGGGGAAGCCACCCCCCCTGTAACCGGTTACCGTTTTTTCTTTGTAACAATGGATCATAACTCATACAGGATCCAGCTGCTTCAGCAATTGCAATAATATCAGTCTGAGTTTATTGGTTTACTAGCCGCTCTAATCAAGTCAAAGGAAAGTAGGCTATCCCTCGTAATAGACTGCTCACCCTCAATCTGCTTTGATGGAGAATGGATGTCATTCCTTCACCATCAGTCCTGTAACATACATCCTTTAACAAGCAAACCTGAGTTATGGTGACCCTGACAGTGTGGTTATGAGCAAGCCTGGCATGACTGCAGTGTTACATCACCCACTGTCACTCCACACACTTAAGTTACTGCCATTGTGCAAAAAGAAGGAATCATTATGTGTGTGTGTGTGTGTGTGTGGGTTGGGGTGCAAATATGGCATCAGTCCAGCCGGAGCCACAGTGTTCAATGGCAAGAACAAGTCGTTATTGTGTCATGCTCTGAGAAATGCTGTGGGCTGCAGCGTGACATTGTCCGCAACAACAGGTCATTCAACTCCACTTCCTTCCTAAAAACCTCAAACGGGGTCACATTCTCACTTTTTTGCAGCCTTGTTGATCAGTCTGAGTCGTTCAATGCTCTTCTTTTTTTCTTGTTATCTTTAATTTGAGTGTGTAAATGGGGGAGACATGTTTTGTATTGTGTGCGATTATTGCAGACACAGTTTGTGATTATGACCCTTGTCTCGCCCTGTAGTTTGGAAAATGAGGAAATGATACAGCAGTAATGCTGTGGAGAAACACAGATTTGATCTGAGCAGTAGTCAGTATTTTAGATACTGTAGTCTCTGGCTGTGAAGCTGATTTTAAAGCTGATTTTAAAGTTTTGTGTTGAATGTATACAGAGCCCTATGCTGTCGGGAGTGGACTGATGGGTCTGACTCACTAATTATGCTGCCAAAATGATGGTTTTACTAGGTTTCTAATATTCTTATAATATTCTTCTAAACTGTCAAACAACAACAAAAACTGTGGTCATATCAGTCTGTCTGGAAGTTCAGACACTAAATATAATTGGTGGATAAATATGTAACCATTCAATGTTAATTTGATGTAAAACACGTTTTGGTCAGACTGAACCTGCTCAGTGTCAGAAAATAAACTCTGTGTAAGGACACAAAATGTTTGGTTATACACAGCAGTTTGTAAAGCTAAATGCCTGATGGCTACTTCACATTTACCCTTTTACACACACAAGCACACAAACAACAACAAACAACTTAGGGTTAAATGTCTTGCCCAAGGACACACTGGCCTGCAGCCAGGGAGGAGGATCAAACCACCATCCTTACAGTAAGTGGACAACCGCTCGACCACCTGAGCCACAGCTGCCCCCCAGTGCCCTCATTGGCTGAGGTGTTACGGCCTCTGTCCAGCTCATAGGATTAAGATGGTCCTCTGTCTGGAAGAAAAGGCTGTGAGCCCATGCTAAGTAAAGCTCCTGTGCATGTATGTGCCTTCTCAGTCTCTCCTTTAACTACGCCGCAGGGCTTGTGACCACGATCATGGCAACACTCAATGTGCAGCAAAGGCACTAAGTGCTGCTGAAGAGCAGCCACTTGCTTCCCATAAAGGGGAAGACGGCGCTCTGGGACAGGCAGTTTAGCGATGAGCCGAGCATGAAATATTCAATAACAACGGATATGAAGGGTGCAAACAGTAACTCTGCCAGTGTGTTGGTTATGGACACAAGGCCTGGATGCCTTGAGGCACTGTGATGTACACAGTCTGCAGTGATTCACAGATCATTTCAATGCCTTTAAGCTACAAATAATAGAATATTGAAACATTGGAGTTGCCCCTTTCTCTCAGAACTCACCCTGAAGCCACGCCTCCCAACCAGTCTGTGACTTCGGCCATCATGCACGTACCTCTCTGGTGCGCGCAGAGCAGGAAGAGAGTGACAACCAGCCAATACTCCGCGCAGGTGGACCTCGTAGGATTGGCTGATGTTTTTAGTGTTTTATAGCTTCCACAGATGATTCATATTCTTATTCATATTCATATTCGAAACTGCTGAACTAATCGGTTGCTATCGGATTGTAAAGAGAAGTTACACTAATTTAACAGAAAGTGCATCAGAATGAAATCTCCTACCCGACCTTTAACATCATCCACTGGACTTTGGCCAGTAAATGAAGTCATCATATCATGCCATCAATAAAGATGCAAAGTCCAAGTACAGAGGTTGGCTGGCTTTCTAAAGTGCTGGACTCTCTCCTAGGAGTCCAGAGATCAAGTTCCCCACAACCCCCAACCTTCATTTCCATTTACCTTCCTGCTGACAGTCGGCCGGGTAGAAACACTATTGTGTTTATTTTATAGTGGATGTATATATCATCAGTTAATATAGTAATTAAAACAAAGATGAACAACAGTGCCTGGTGCAGCATTAGAATGTAAGGGCTGGACTGCAGGTCAGAATGCAGGTATGGAGGCAGAGAGACCTGCAAAGAGAGAGAGAGAGAGAGAGAGAGAGAGAGAGAGCAAACACCCTTTATGACATGAATCACTAGTATGAACCAGACTAATGAGAATAAGGGAGATTTAGGATGGTTTGAGGGGACATGGAACTGCTCAGTGGATCATGTTTGTGTCCCCTGACAGTGTAGGCCTATAGCAGCATAGCTGTGCTAAAAGTTAAGAATGTATCAGCCCTATGACACCTGTTCTACCTGTGGCTGAGGCCATGTCAACAAGTGACTGTATCTATCCCTAACTTTAGACACTATAGTTAGGCTAGTTATACACTTTACTAAACACAAAGGGTTTATGTCTGGTCTTAAAGGCGGAGGCAGTGTCTGCTTCTCGAACCCAGATTGGTAACTGGTCCCATAATAGTGGTGCCTGCTAAAGGCTTGTCCTTCCATTCTACTTTTATGAATCCTAGGTACTACAAGTAAACCTGCACTCAGAGATCTGAGTGTCCTATTAGGAACATATGGTACAATCACATCCTGCAGATACAGTGCATCTGGAAAGTAATCACAGCGCTTCACTTTTTCCACATTTTGTCATGTTACAGCCTCATTTCAAATTGTATTAAATGAATTTCTTACCTCAAAATTCTACATACAATACCCCATTATGACAATGTGGAAAAAGTTTTTTTTTTTTTTTTTTCTTACATTTTTTTAATTTATTAAAATTAGAAAACTAGGAAATCACATTTACAGTATTCACAGCCTTTGCAATGAAGCTCAAAATTGAGCTCAGTTTAATTATTTCTTCCACTGATCATCCTTGAGATGTTTCTACAGCTTAATTGGAGTCCACCTGCAGTAAATTCAGTTGATTGGACATGATTTGGAAAGGCACACACCTGTCTATATAAGGTCCCACAGTTGACCGTGCATGTCAGAGCACAAACACCAAGGATGGAGTCAAAGGAATTGTCTATAGACCTGTGAGACAGGATTGTCTTGAGGCACAAATCGGGGGAATGATGCAGAATAATTTCTGCTGCTTTGAAGGTCCCAATGAGCACAGTGGCCTCCATTATTCATAAATGGAAGACGTTTGGAACCACCAGGACTCTTCCTAGAGCTGGCCAGCCGTCTAAAGTGAGCGATCGGGGGAGAAGGGCCTTAGTCAGGGAGGTGACCAAGATCCCGATGGTCACTCTGTCAGAGCTCCAGCGTTCTTCTGTGGAGAGAGGACAGCCTTCCAGAAGGACAACCATCTCTGTGTATCCTGTATGGTAGAGTGGCCAGACGAAAGCCACTCCTTAGTAAAACAAACATGGCAGCCCGTCTGCTGGGGTAGAGTCTGGGTGCGGCTGGGCCACATCAAGTATTCCGCAAAAAAAGGGTTTTCCAAAAAAGTACAACTGGTCTCAGCCTCAGCCAATTAGTGTGTGTGAGAAAAATGTGCGGGCAGCACTAACACTAAACTTTGATGTTAAGTGGGGGGCCACAAACTATCGGCACGCTGCCCTCAAATGGCCCACAGGCTGTGATTTTGCGACCTATGATGTAGAGCCTTGTAGGTAAGGAGAGGAGTTTATTCTTGACCCCACTGGGAGCCAGAGACGCTAGAGCAGGAGAGATAAGATCCCTTTTGCTGCTTCCTGTCAGAACTCTTGTTCTGGATCAGCTGCAGGCTGTTGATGGAGTAATAGAATAGAAGTAAGAAAAGCATGCACAAGTTTTTCAGCATCACTCTGAGAGAGGATGCTCCTGATCTCAGCAACATTATGGTTTGAGTTTGCTCTGCTTCTAGCCAGTGCTCTAGTTTCCTTCTCACAGGACATGACACCACTGTTGACTTTCACATGGGCTTGTATGGGTTCAAATGTCACTTCACACCACCCTGATGATGCTGAATGTGGGACACAAATCTGAATTTAGAGCAGTATGTAGTATTGAATGGACTTAGCATGGATCAATAACCAAAGGGAAAGAGTGAGGAAGAAGAACCAGGCTGATAGAGTGCCAGTGAGTGTGATGAATTTACTGACCTTTACTCCATTTGGGACCTCAGCTGTAAAAGGTATCTGGAGTCTGTCATGGACAATCAGCCCCTTTCCTCTCACACAAGCAGCGGTGACACTCGCTGTCGTGCTGGAAATGGAGCTACATGATGTAAACACAAAGCAACGCCACTGGGATCTTGCGTTGTGCGGCCTTTGTTTTACACATTGTCCAAATATTTCCTTCATGGCCCCATCAAGTGCCACCACCCGGCTGTAAACATGCAGAGCGTGATTTAAACAGAGACATGACATTCAAGACGGACCCAGCCATCCGTGCTTCCATTTGTTCTCATTGCAGCTGCTGGAAGAACAACCGCAACTGTTAAATGTCCAATCCCTCCACCTTCACTCAGTTGAAGCAGTTATTGTCACATTTCAGAGGCAGTGTTTCACAAACTTCACAACTTCACAAACAAAATTTTTCACAAACTTCCAATCCCAGTTTGACCAACTTTACCTTTTATTTCCCCACAAATGAGATGAATTGTATTGTAAGCTATTTGTTTAAAGTAACATTATTGACCAATATTTATTAACTTCCAATACACAGCAGTAGTACACAGCTTGGAACGTGCAAACACAAATCTCTGAAGGCTATAAAAGTCATTCTGCTGTTTAAACATCCATGACATGCTAATGCTTGTTAGAAAGCTCTTTTAAGAGTGCATTAGAGGGCTATTCTGGTCAGTTTACATGTTCCTTACACACATTTGGCTGATTGCAGTGCTGTCTGTCAAGGTAACAGAGCAGTGGGAACAGCCTTGTTTGCAGGCATTATCTGTTAGTGATAATAATACATGTAGGCTTTTAACAGACCATTAACTCCCATTAAAGAAAAAACTAAACCACAGACCTCCATCTCTGAACTCTCTGAGTCATGTGAACATTTTTAGTGACTGCTGATATAGCTCAAAACATTATATATACATATATCAATATGCTCCATGTGTTATTTAAGAAACTGTCATCCTCTTGCATTAGGTAAATTAATGGTTTAACATGGCAAACACTATTGTGCCTTGTTTACACTTCAGTTTATTGTTTCAGCTGTCAACCCTAACTGGTGGGGTATTAAGGAATTATATAAATCCACTATAACATAGACACAATCATTTATAAAATCTTCCTTCACTTTGATATCAGAGATATATCTTTTGTAAATATTTAAAGGGTGCTTAACCGTCATGTGTTGTTCGGGACATTTTGTTAATATGATTTTAAAATTTTTCATAGGTCAACAGTACACTGCGGGCAAATTTTACCCCCTAATGTGTTGTTCGGGGACAAAAACGTCCCCTAACTTTAACGGTTTTAAAAATATATTAGATACATATTTTTTTGAAATTTTTTTGCATAGACCTTTTAATTAACTTCAGTTCTAATCAACAGTAGTGAAAAAATCATTTTCCCCCAAGATTTTAACCCTTTAATCACCAATTTTATAAGGGGTGGTGCTGAAGATTGAAAAAAAAAAAACACAAAATGGCTCATTTTTAATAGAAAAGGTGAATGTGGACTGGATTCTTCTTAACCTTTATTACAGTCTTGGTCATGTCAAACATCAGTAAAAAAATTGACATTATTGCATTATTAGTTTTTGCACAGCACTGGATTTTCTTTTTTACTCCCGTTTTGTCCCATAGACTTACATTATAAACACACTTTTTTTGACTGCACAGCCATGGCACTACATAATCATGCATTCTTGATTGTTGGTGGTTTACCCTGTTGGTAGGAGGTAACATTTGTGATTTTTACAGTTAACAACTTAATGACCATATTAATTTAACCCTTTGCCTGCAGGCCTGTGCTCATGTAGTGTAGTTTCTGGCTTGTATATGGAGTTATAGGGACTATTTTAGCACATAATTGTGTGTCTACACACTGTGTTAGGGGACGTTTTTGTCCCCGAACAACACATTAGGGTAGTGTTTGCGAACAATCCATGAGGGTTAATGGAGCCTAGCGAAAGCTCAATCTGTTTTTCTTCATGTTGTTAACTGCTAACACGTTATCTGGCTTTTCTTTCCCTATCCTCTGTCCCCCTGTCTGACAGAGGGACATGTGGAGGGTGTGTTTTTTGACATTGTTTTTATTGTTCAGTTTCTGGTTAGGTACACTGTTTTGTTTAGTTTTTATTAAACAATACGACATTGCCATGACTTGTGATTTTTGTTGTTTAGATTAGCATGTTAGCTCATTTTCTCCCTCTCTCAAGTCCCTCACATTAACCATTATGCAATGCATACAAACATATTGCTAATTTGTTAATTTTTGTTGTGTTTTAGCTATGAGCCATAATGATTCAATTATAAAGTAAAAATACATCAATCATTTTATATTGTGTTAAATGATTCTTTAATTTGGCAGATTTCTACTTTCATTAGAAAATGGGAGTTTTATGTGTAACATTTCAATGTCACTGTTAGTAGGACATAGATTAGAAACTACTAATTAAGAAGAAGAGTCTAAGCCGATTGGGGAAATAGCTGGAATGGTATTCATATTCCTTCAGCAGGAAGAAGGTGACAAGATAAAGTGGGCCACTGAAATGTGAATTAACTAACACAGCACCCAACAACAGTAAAAGAGGCAGTAACCGCAGGGGGTGACCTGAGCGGGGAGGTCAGCTGTCAGGCTTCAGGGTGGTGTGAGGGGGCTGCTGGCTGCTGTAGGGAGAAAAGAGGATTTCACACATTGTTATGAAAGCAGGCACACACATATGTCCAACATTATTTATTCAGAGGTTTTATTTATTTTATTACTCAACAGGTAAAGAGATAAGACCCAAAAATTCTGTTGAAATGCTTATTTTTTCCCCCTTTCAACAACAATTATAAACACGTTGACTGGCACAGCACTGAAATACAGAGATGTCTTTCTGTGGGCCACGATCTGAGAAGGGTTTCTGAAACCCTTCTTACAACACAGTGACACAGCACACAACACAGTGAGCACGGAGGGAGAAAGAAATGGGGCTACAGTGACAACAGCTGCTGGAATGTTTTCTCATCTGCAGGTGAGTACATCACTCTATGATGACAAAAAAAACAGGAAAAGCAGTCATACATTTACAATAAAATGGACAAGGGCGGGCATAAAATCCACACATGACTTAAGCCCAGAATCTTTTTAGAAGCATCTGAAAAGTCTATTCAAAAGAAAATGGCACAGCAATTTGGATGAGGTGGTCAGGAACCACAATGCAGTGGACAGATGTAGACATCACTGCAAAATATAATACAACCGGTTGATCTAAACTGCCTCACAGCAAAAAGGTTCTAGATTCAAACCTGCTGGCCATCTGGGCCCTGTGTGGCATTCTGCCCTCTGTCTGTGTGGGTATTCTGGACTGATCTGGACCTTTTTGACATAAATGAAGGCACATTTATGAATAAAACAATTTAAAAAAGGGCTGGGGCACAAATGAAGCCACATGAGGGAAAAGCCATGTTTAAAGACAAATCTCTTTTTCCTTCCTGCTCAGTACTGTCCTGTAGGTGTTAGCTGTAATGTTATGGAGGTATTATTATCATTATTACTATTTTGAAGTCATTACACTCTCTCAATCATGATTCCAGACCTGAGTCTACAAAGAATTTTGCAATGGATTTTGAAACACAGGTGGCCTAATCAACACCCGTGGTCCAGGGTTTAGGGTTAGACCCCCCAAAAACAGTGCATGCAGATGCTGGTTAGGAACTATTGAGAGGTTGCTGTATTACATTCTCTGTACTCTGTTGTGTGTGGCCTGTTGAAGGCTCTCTCTGTTGGTCAGCTCTCTTCTGTGATAAACCTGCATAAATCTTTTAGAAAATAAACCTTATATTTAAAGGTATACAATAACAAAATGAAGCACTCTTCAGAAAAAAAGGTAAAAGAAAACTCCATATATATACATAGAATACTATTCTGGCAGACAAGAACATGGATGAGTTTGGTATTGTAAACAGCTCTTACTCTCATTCTTCTGTTTCCTTCTGCTATCTCCTCACTAGTTCAATTACATTCATAGCTCCAGAAAATTGTGCTTTAAAAATCTCTTACAACAATCCCAAGGCCTTTTTTCCTTGTCTCTGGTCCACTTAGTAGAAGTGTGCTGTCTCCAAACAGTAGATCAATGTCTTGGACAGTCCGGTAACTGGTAGTTCACTCGGCTGTCCTGGCTCAACCAGCAGATGAGGAATGGGGTCAAAATGAACGACAGAGGAAAAATATTCCTCTGCTTTGAGGTGTACATATCTGAGTTTTATGTGCAGGAACGCTGAAGCATGCTGCCCAAGAAAACGAGTAGTTTCCAAACAAGACGGGACAGAAGAAAAAACCTTCTGTGAAATGAGCAGTGGCATTTGATGACTTCATGATTACAAGGCAGAAATCCGAGAGGATGAAGCTGGAATGCACAAGAAAAAAAAACCTTCTCATGGTACAAAAAAAGAAGTAAGAAGAGGAAAGTCGAGCTTGGTTCCAAACATATATTGTCTATGTGTGCGAAAGTGAGTGATGTGTGTGTTAGCAATAGCAGAAAGCAAAATGGGCTGAGAAGATGTACAGACTGATATAATATGACAAACATATTTAAAAAATATATTAAGGGTTCATTAGGAAAATATGGCAGAAAAAAAGTTGATGCTGAAGGAAAACACAGATGGGATGTGGAAAATCTGTGTAGAACAATGATGGTTGGACAAAAAACAAGGGGGTAGGGGCTTAGGTTTTGAGCTCAGGAGGCCAGAGTAGAATGCAGTCTTTAATTGTCCTCATCAGTAAGCTCCTCCTCACCAGTGGCCTTCTCAGGGATGGCCTCCAGGCTGCGTCTGCTTTTCGACTCTACTGAGCCAGAGGAACCTCCACCTGCTCCGCCTCTAGTCAGGTTACAGGTGAGTGCAGCGTAATGGATCTGCTTGAGGTTCTCCTGGACCTCACTTCTGGCATGTTTTAGTAGGTCTGCCTGGCCCTGAGGGGCAGATAAAAGAGTTAGACCACTGTCTCATCACTATGCAAAATGACTTACCTAGAAGTCACATCACTAACATTTGGCACTCATTGTTGAAGTCCTGACCCATGTCTACAAGTACAATGAAATCTAAGATGTGTTTTTGTGCTGTATAACAGAAGAAAGTCTATTTGATTATTCACTTTACAAATAATCTGAATATTTTTCCAATTTTTGTTTCGTTACCTCTCCTAGAAAAAAGGGAATTCCACACACTGTGTATTAGTCAGTCCGCCCCAGGATTTGAGGCGATTTTTGCAATCAAGTTTACTGATTATATGGCATTTTTTCAGAATTTGCGAGGGATTTTGCATTTTTCCCCTCTTGGTGAACCCCATCAAAGGTCTAAACAGGCTTAAGACACGAAAATGAATGGGATAAGAACAAAACATATCGATGAACATTGCTTTTTTTTTTTTTACTTTCTTTTCTTCAAGTCATGATACAATTACCCTAATAACCAAGATTTATGGACATTGCCCTCAAATTTATTTATTAATTTAAATTGTTGTTAAAGACAATAGCATTTTTTCTATGATGTTGTTGTTCATCATTTTACTAAAAGTAAAAGTACTTCCAGGTACTGGAAAAAACTGAAACTGAAAATCAGTCAAATACCAACTTGTCAGGTGTATGCTGGCCACAAGTGAGTCAATGATGGCATCCTAATTACACTGAGGACTTGTCTTATAAGAATCTTGTTTGTGCAAAACACTTTGAGAGTTGTTTTTTTTATTAATGTTATTTTATTTTAATGTTATTTTAAAAGATAAAGATTTACAAGTGCATCTAGCAGCAAGAGTAATTGCGATCGAATCACACAACTGGAATAATTCATTAGTAGGTACTGGATGGAACTGCAGGTCACTGAGCTCTGTAATAATATTGTAATAATGTGTTACTTGGCAAAAAACTCACCTTCAGTATGGTAATGTTCCACGTGAAGCTTTCCTCCGCCTTGTGCAGCTTTCTGCCCTTCAACCCTTCCTTTACTGCCAGGTCATGGAGGTTCTCATGAAATTCCATTGCTGAGACAGAAAAAGTCAGGAAAGTCAGACTTTACAGGATGAATTCATTGTGTTTTTTAAAAAAACAAGAGCAGACAAAAAAACAAGAGCAGGGATATGTAAGCAATTGTCGCTGAGGGGGAACACATTAGAGACAAAGACTCTGCTGTAAGTGGACGTGCAGAGACTCTCTGGAGGTGGGAAACATTCCTTTCTTCTCACTACAACCACAGGGTGAAAATGGCAGTAGCTGTTGTTGCAGGTGCATGTCAGGTGTGAAAAATAGAAATAAAAAGCACAGGACCAAGATTTTAGAGGGCGACCTGAGTTTTTGAAATGGAAATTTTTAGCAAATAAAACTTGCTCTGGCTTTGTTTTCTTAAGCAGTTTTGCAGAGGATTGTCCGTTCAGCATGTCAAAAAGCAATTTCAGATGTATATCATGGAGTGAAATGGAAATAAAACCACAACAGAACATCCCGATGGAGATAAATAAAAAAAGCATTAGCCAGAGGAAAAGAAAAAAAAGCAGAGCTGGAGAAAGCAGCAGGGCAGAAAAAGAAGGAACAGAAGAGAGACTGCGGTGTAGGCAGAAAGACATGACGTTCCTTCACTGTGGATTAGCATCACGGCATTGAACAGAGGAGGGATTTGTCTCCTGAGGAGCTTTCCCACCTCTTCTTCTCCCTCCCCTCCCTTTTTTCCTTTTGCATGACTGAGTCTGACTAAGGACATGTTTAATGTTAAGCTTGCTTTACACTGCAGCAACAGGCGACCCCGGGCCTGTGAGGTACACACACCAAAAAGGAGCAGTCTGTCAATGCATTAACACTCCTACTCTGGAAACTCCTTTAGACAACACACACATTTCCACTTAAAGCTCTGAAATCAGTTAGAGCCAGACGTAGCACCCGTCAGTGTTGTTGCCATGGAAACCTAGTGTGCACGAGCCAGAGAGGCCCCTTCATGTGAAATTACCATAATAGGTGTGGGCTGGGCAGGTTTGGAGCCTCTCAGCTGAGTCGCCAGACCTCAGGCATGAATATAAACTCAGACAACTGACAGAATTTAGCGACAGCTATGACACATTTATCATCCTCACCCGACATTACACCACTCCTCCCAAATTCCTTAGGCACACTGTCCTTTTTACTTTTCCTGTTTCAGCCACATATTGTCCTGTTCAATTTTAGGTCACTTCTAACTACAGAGCTGCTGTGGATGCAAACCATGACTTTGCTGAAGAAGGTGCACAGCTTCTTTAACACAGATTCAGACAGACACACACACACACACACTTAACTTACACTGGAGGTTGCCTAGCAACATTGTATGGAGTCTGGCAGGAAAGAAAGGGGGAGCTTGATCTTACCAAAGCATTTCAGACTGTGAGGTAATGCTACAAGATGGCAGATGTACAGTAAAGCTGATCTGCATCTCAAAAACTGACTACAGTGTGAAATGACAACATTTTATTGATTGATATTGATTGACTACTCTTTCCCCCGTGACCCTGCACTGCAGAACAAAGCAGATTCTGACAATGGATGGATGGATGGATGAGTACTCTTTCAACACATGCAGGACTGCATCTGCTTACACCACACAGAGCATGTTTCAAGTAAAATGGAATTAATCAGAAATGATTCAATATAAATCACCAAAGGTCACAACAATCAACATCAACAAACTAGCAATGACAACAGATGACTGTAGCATTGCTTCTTTATCACGCTTCATAGGTGTCAATATTTTAAAAAATGGTTGTACATATAATAGAAGAATTTTCTCTATACTTAAATTTTGTACTTGATCTCACTATTCTGTAGCAGTCAGCTGTCCAGCTGCCCTGAATGCAAACTGGTGACTAAGTGACTGTTGGATTATGGATTTGACATTCTTGTTTCAGCTTCAAACACCTGACTGTGTTCTCTAAAATCCTGCATTAAGATTTTTTTTTTTAGAGCACGGTGGGCCCCCTCTGAGCTGATGTGATTGATTATTCATGTTTAAGAGCTGTTGCTGTACTGAAACGATCCACTTTCTATAAAGGGGAGAATTGGGTTTGTACTGACCCAGTTTCTACACAACAGATGCATAAAACCACTAACAAACATGCAAGCACAGACATAGACAGGTACACACCCCTGTATCTGTGCCAAAATAGAAAACAGAAATAGAACATTCTGCAACTAGCAACATATACAGACAAGAAAAAAAACCTCACAAGGCTTGTAAAAACAAAGCTCTGTTATCAATCCACTATTGTTTCATCAGTAAATGCGTGAACATTTTTGAACTTGGTGCTACAGGACAAGAGTAACCAGAGGCTACAGTGTTTCAGTATTGACCAAGAATGGTCAGCAAAGATGATAATGAAATGCCATTTTGCTGAGAGAAAGTGATAGAAATTGAAAAAGACAACTGCACATGTAATAATAATGCAAATGAGTCATTTCAGCTGAATGTGAACCAGATAAAAAGGCCTAAAGTAAGAGAGGTGTGAGCAGAGGCTTAAAGGAATTATTCTAATGTTAGACACAAGAACATTTCGTTCAAAGCCACTGGCTTTAAGATGCTGAACACAGTCTTTGATTTGTACTGGTGCCAACAGACAGTTAATGTTTTATAAGTCATCCAGCCAATAATGCTTCGGTAATGACAGTCCAGCTCAGCCTTTTTCCACTCATTAGGTGCTTCCACCATACTTACTCCAAGATAGATTACCCTCAAATGCAACTGAGATTGAACTTATTACCAGACAGTGCTGCATTATAATACACATTAACATAGAACAGGTTTTCTACTATGCTATTCCTGGAGAGCCATTTATATTTTACATTAAAAAATGAAAAAATTAAATTAAATTAAAAACTGCAACCCCATCTGTTGTTTCAATTGCATGTATTGAAGACATGATGAAAATGACCTAAATCACTTTTAGACCCACATCCTTACACATTTGGGAACCCCTGGGACTCCATCAGACCATCACAAGTGTCCCCTGTGGAACAATAACCTCAAATAGGGTAAATGGGTTCTCAGAACTGCCAAGTCCAAACTAGCAATTACACAACTAGTACTACTTTGTGCTTGGTGTTTAGCCATGGCCAAATTCTCTGGCAGCATAAAGCCACCTATGTAAAATGTTTCTGATCAACTGAGGGGACCATGCCATGCTGAGCCTACATAGATGCAACTTCCTTCTAGGGCTGCAACTAATGACTAGTCAACTAATAGTCGACTACTTTGGACTGCTTATTTCTCGTTGATTCAGCCACCTCCATGCTGCTGTCATGTATGGTAGCTCTGCTACTGCTTCAATGCATGTGTTAGAGCCACGTTTGAGCTCTGAATGTCTAGGAAAAATGTGTCAATTTTCTGTTTGATCAGAAGGTGGAGCTTGTGGTACTGTAAAGGTATAAGGAGGGCAGGAAGTAATCACTTGAGGTGTTGTTTGCTGGAGAAAGCATACAGTTTTTTGACCGTCAGGTAGCGTGTAACGATGTATTTGATTTTATTCACCATATAAGTTGACAAGTATATTCTTGTTAATTATATGTGAATCAGATATCCAAACTCTTTGAATGGACATGACATCAGAATAAAAATGTACTTAATTATGTGAGTCTGAACTGTGGCTTATGACACTGAGCAGAAGACGCGTCCACCGGCAGCAGGAACAGCACGCAGTGACTTGTAGGTTCATTTTTTGAGGCTATAAGGTAAATCAAGCTGTCACTGCATCCAAGGAAGCACGAAGCAAACTTTGGTTTGGAGAGGATGGTTTGGTCTTTATCAGAGAATACATTCTAGAGCTGAAGATCTATCGTTTTACACGGGCTTGGGTCGAGCTTTTGCGGTAAATTAGCAGTTGTGATAAGTTTAGATTAATAATATTCTGATGTCACAGGTGACTTTTTTCTTTGTTCCAGCTTCCAAGTAGCCTGTAGCCTACATGAACAAATCATGTGGACACATGTATAAATGAGTGTGTGCAGAATAATGTCAAGCTGTGAACAGGGTTTGGGCTTTAAAAAGCTATCAATCCAAACTTTACGGCTCTAGTCAAGTCACCCAAAAAAAAGTAACATGGTAATATTTTTGTTTGTAGTTTGTATATGTTATTTTTGCACTGTGACATCTATGGATCATATATCGCTGGCTTCTCCTTTTAGTTTAAAATAACGTTAAAAAATATTAATTAATGTCATCTTGATTCGGAGCTTAAAGAGAATGCTGTTGGGGTCAGATTGTTTATCGCCATAGCAACGCCATCATGCTGGATTGGAATCTGCCGGAGAGCTCAATGTTTTGAGTGCTTACGGGTCCACAGCAATGTTTTTTGTTGCACAAATTATCCCACAGAAAATGGTGGTGTCACTGAGCTACTTAAACTAGCAATGGTAAAAGAGAATTTAAGAAAAGACTTGCATGTCATGGGATATTATATATATTAAACTAGTTGTTGATGACTAACCCTAACCCTTGCCTTTGACCATTAGTCAAATAGTCGTTGCAGCCCTACTTCCTTCACTCCTTCCTGTTACTGGTGTCAATTGAACACCTCTGTTTGAACAGCAGCTTTCAAAGGTTTACACAGGGACTTCATCACATAAATGAACAGGAATCAAATGGAAATTACACTTATTATTTAGTGGTTTGTGTGTATGGCATTAGGGGTGTGGGGGCCACAGGTAGGCACTTAGGGGCCAGTAAGTGGTGGAAGGTGGTTCTGGGTTTTCCTCTTTTTGGCCATCTGACCATCTCTCACCTGCTTTCTGGGTGTGAAGAATTCTCTTGTACACCCCCTCAGAATTTTCCAGCAGTGTCTGGCTTGTCTGGATCACCTGAAAAGGAACAACATTCTTGCCTTTATTTTCCACATCAGCAAAAAAAGAAAATCATTTTGAATCAAGATTCTGTGGCTCAGGGTGTCAATGGGCAAGGTCGTGGAACTGCAATTTGAATCCCAAATTTAGAGGAAACAAGGTATAGGGGTGTTTATTTGAAGTTATTTTTTTCCTTGGGAGTAAAATATATATACTGCACATATTAAAGCTTCCCTTTTGGTTCAGAAGAAGCTAATTATCAAGGCATTTAATTAAAATGTAAACACAGCAGTCATTTTTAAGCAGCGCATTACTGATAAGGCTGCAGCTGTAAGAAAAGCTAAGTTTAGCTCCTCTGGTGTTATGCTCAGCCTTAATCAAGTGCACAAACTCTGCTGACCTCCACAATGTTTAAATCTCTTGATGAGCTATTAACATGTTAATTGCTAACACCTCATCCTCCTCACAACACCCACATCCTCTTCTTACATAGGGGAGGTCAATACTGCACATGTAGGCTGTGAAACAGGATCCTTGCAGGCTATCTGGAGTGCTTTTTTCAATGACTCTAGGAATGGCATGTTGTTGTTTTGCCTGTAGTGTACTGTAGCCTGTATGTTTGTAACATTATTGTATTTGACTCACATACTTCCTATTTCAGTTCATAGAATTAATATCAAAAAGCCAGGTTACTCTATTAATGATAGAAAGCATAGAAATATTGTCACAATTAGTATAACCCACTGGGCATGTCGTGTCCACTGATGAGGACGTTGATGTTCACTGCCACAGTTGGTCTTTGGCTTGTAACTTCCTGTAGAGTAACTATCATTAACTCCTAAAACACTTTGAAAGGCTCCAGGTTGGACCTGACATTGCGCCCACAAAACCCCACAATGCAGAACGCAGGGCAAATGGCCCAGTGGGTTTCCACCCTAACAAAGCCACAAAAGCATAACACTGTTAATGCAAGATTGATCTGTGCGTGCATGCTAGGTGTGTGGCTGCCCAACAAGAGGCACTGATGGTTTGTGTTATGTTCCTGTAATGATTTCTTGGTTCATTACCCTGCCTTTCTTGTTTTGTAGCCTGCCTATGATAGGCTTTGTCTAGACTAGACTACTCTGGTTGGTTGGTTTTAGGCCTGC
Organism: Parambassis ranga; assembly: GCF_900634625.1. Taxonomy (NCBI): domain Eukaryota; kingdom Metazoa; phylum Chordata; class Actinopteri; family Ambassidae; genus Parambassis; species Parambassis ranga. The sequence goes on from NC_041036.1 coordinate 21,743,074, forward strand.
TTGATTGCTTGATTTGTTGCCCTACACTGGTTGTTTTTTAGCCCTGTTCTTATCGCTGCTTTGATTGTTTCTAACCATTCTCTGATAACTAATCAGAGAATTGAAATGTAAAAGTTTATTATTATTATACGTCATTCTTGTTCCACGGTATCGCAAATTTGACCCCCTGAAAGTGCTCAAAAACTCACCAAATTTGGCAGAAAATTGTCCCTCTGCTCTGATTGCTTGTGTTGTACTCCTGCACTGACTGGTCCATAGCCCTGATCTGATAAGTTGTTTTGTAGCACTGCTCTGATTGTTTTTGTCTTACTCTCTTACTGCTCTGGTTTCTCTGCATTCTCTGCTGTGCCGTTTCTCAACTTTACTATTAACCTTGGTCATGGGCTAAATGACCACACTACCAGGGGTTCCCTAGACATGTCACTGTAGTTTTGTGGCTACAGTGGCTACAAATTTATCTGTCTGTTCACTGTTTTGGTATTATCATGAGACAAACAAAGAATAATTCCAGTCTTAGCCTTGGTAAGCACATTGGCAGGAGAACAATTTATCACCAACTCAGGTAGCAATATGGATTGTCTTAATAAATTACTGCTCAAATCATTTTTAAAGCATTATTTGGTACATGTCACATCAATTTCAGAAGACAAAAATGAACATGAACCTCTTTTCAGCATGAGTCCATTGCCTGATATTGTGTACAGAGAGAGATTCAAAAACACATACAGTGAATCACCATGTTATGCTACAAGCAGTCGTGACTAAGTGGCTGTTTGTGTCAGTCCAGCAGCTGCAGATGCAGCCCTTAGAGCTGTCTCACATGCTGTGATTACTTTCGTGAAGGATAAAGAAATTACCATCTCTGTGGCAGAAGCAGCATTTCAAATATATTTAAAGGCGTATTCCAAGGTAAGTGGGTGGACTGTGCCCTATCTACACACTAAAGACTAAGTGCCTCTTCTAAATCCCAATGTTAGATCCATAATTACACCAACCCACATTTAACACAAAGCTTTTTTTCTTATTTTGATGTTAGTTTAGTCATACAATTCTACAACTAAAGAAGATTTAAACACAGATCTTAATTACATGCAGGTGAGTGGAGGTAGATAGAGCAGGAGCAATTCAATAATGCAGATATTCTTTAGCATATGCTATTAAAATTACTTTGGTTTGGCATGATCAATCTATTGTGAGCAAACAGAGCAGAAATTAGACCATCAGTCAAGCTGGTATCCTACTTAGTCTCTTGCCTCCCTTCCTCAGCACAGAAATGGGCTGGGATTGAGACCTAGATTCTATTTTTGCCAATTAAGAAGGGAAAGCCTGGCTAGTCCCTGTGGTGGATTTTGACACGATGCCTGAATCTAATTGTAGGTTCATACATTATTTACAATTCTTTAAGATTTGCTTTGTGTCTTTTATATTTATACTGCTGTAGATGTCAGCTACCATTTTAGGTTTGTGCTACGTTGCTCCCGATCATTTCTAGCTCTCTACTGATGAGCAAGGCCTGCAGCTTTACACCACTTAAGTCCTTGCTTTCAATTTATTCGAATTTAGTCCCCAAACACCTGTCATTTTGTCCTTTCTTCCCCCCTCTTCCCCTTCAACTCAGTTTTCCTGGCACTCCTTCCATCAGGGCCAATTACCATGCCCCTTAATCCTGAGTGTGAATAGAGCAGAAGGGTCACCTTAATTGGTGTGCATCTGAGTCTTTTTAACTCCCTTTTCAGATGCTCATGTTTGAGGCCTAAGAAATGCAGTTTGCCACAAAAATGCTACAGTTGAGTACAGTTGGCAAGTAATTGCATTTAAAGTATGGTAAATGCAAAATTCAATCATACTCCTGTAAATGACATTGATGGCTGAACAATGTGAACTCTGACATTGTCATAAATGAAGTAAATAAAACATCTAATATTCTGAAATTGGCAACATTACTCATCTTACAGCGGCAAACTCATACTCTGATATTAACCCCAATAAGAGCATATTCTAAATAAGACACTGCTGCAATAGGCCTTTATTTCATAAAAACGTGTAGTATGCTAAACTTAGTTACATGATTACGACATGTAAACACCTTAATGGCAGTGTAAGCGTCATAATATGCCAAAATGAGAACTGAAATAAAAAGGGAACTATTGCCAGAAAATAATTCACCAATGTTATGAGCTGTCACTGATAAGCTTAGAGTCTAATAAAAAAAAGAATTATTGTATGTAAAATTGGTACAATTGTTGCTTTACTTAGGGAGGGGGTTAGGAATCAATATCAGACAGCATGATGTGAAGCCTAGTGGTGTTAGGGAATAGCCTCAAAGGCATGTTGCATAACATATAAACATTGAATTAACTTAACCAGCCAGATTACCGTTTGGTGTGCCAATTAAGTCAGGTAAAGCCATGGTATGGATCTGGTTGGAGTCATTTAACTAGTTAGACCTCTCTTTTGTTAACTGGCTAATGCATACATAGTATTACTGCTAAATGCACATTTTCAGATCAAATCATTATTGATATTGTTCATATTCTACTCCTAGTAATTGTTTGATCTATTAAAGTTGACTACTTCTATGTTCATTTGCAGTAGACGTATGACATAAAAGTCTGCAGAGTTGTGTCCCAAAGAGTGTGTATCATTTGAATATAAATAGATGAGATGATCTGTTGATTAACCTATTAAAACACAAACAATAAGCGCTCCAGAGAAGGATCAGAATCACTCGTGATCTGGTGAGGAGAACTGTGCATGTGATGTGTATTAGTGTGTACTGGTACCCCAGTTAAAACTCAACAGTCTACAACTGCAGCCCTAAGCTGCTCTTTTCTTCTTTTGTAGTTACGGCAGCATCTCTTCTACTACATCGGCGCTGCATCAGTGAAATGCCACAAGTGCAGTGACAGAAATATACAGACTGTAACAGACAGATGAGATCTGAGTGGATCAGACAGAAGGATCTGAGTGGATAGAAATCTTCCCTTATGTTAGACTATAGTAGGCAGCCACAGTCCACATTAGAGGTGCCCACACTTTTTTTGGCTTGCAAGCTACATTTTACAATGACCAAGTCAAACTGGTCTACCTACACTAATCAAAATTAACTGATTTTTATTATAGGATACATGTACAGGTTAAAATAATCCAAGAAAACTTAAAATTAAATCTTAAAATTAAAATTGACAATGTGTAGTTAAATTACATTTTTCTGAAATGTAGCTTACCCATAAACAGGTATGGGCAACTAGCCAAGTCTGTGTGTCATGGGACAAGCTGTGGGTATTCAGTGATGAAAGAGGCTGCTAAACTTCATTCACATGCAGAGACTGAACTCCCAATATTCCAACAGTACAGTCCTGGTTATCTTGGCCCACAGCATTTAGCTATCTGTCCGGTTTGTTGTCATGTCATGGTCATATGTGTTGTTTAAAGATCTTGTATTAATGGTAAGAGCTCTCACTCCTTCGATCACTCACGCTACTACATACACACAAACATGCAATGACGCAAGCAATCAGGGGAGAGTGGGACATCTGTGTTCTTTGAAGCACTGTGAGGATAGATGATAGACGAACATTTTCTGAAAGGCACATGATCAACATATTTGGGCACCCCCATCTACATAAATTATGGGAAACATTGGTTGTAAATAGAGGAAGTTTAGGGAAGTTTAGGGACGCAGCAAGGGTGTCTGGGACTGCCAACAATGTCTGCTCCCTGGACAATAAATTGGAACTTACATCTGTCTATAGTAGAATACACTGCAGGAGTGCTGACAAACGCGTTAAAGCTTATGGTAGGGGCTGGCGTGTTTGCATCAACTAATGTCTCTCATCCCTGGTGGTATATGAATGAATACCTTTATTATCATTACACAAGAATTGCTCATTGCTCTGCTTTTTTACCGTAAATTTAATTCAGTAGCCTACAAAAACAAATTCACATCAACCTCAATCAAATATATCAATAACTACTCACCATCTCATACGTTGTAACAACTTTTTTGAGGACCTCTGGTAGCAGACCTTGTGGCTCCAAGGTAGGGTACTGGTCATTGAGGTTGAACACCAGAAGGAGGCTATTCTCAGGTCCTGTCAGACGAGGGGAAAGGGCCAAGATGCACTGTTTCAGGTTAGCTACCGCTGAAAGGCCACACAGCTCTTTAAAGGACACTATGGCATTCTGCAAAGAAAAAAGAGAAATTACATCTTTGCTAGCATGCAGTTATGCTGGTTTATACATGGCAAGCAGAATGTTTATTAAATGCTATAAACGTTATTAAAGTCTGAAAGCAGAAAAACTTTATATTCCAGCTTAGGAATGGGTAATATGGCCTAAAATTGATAGCCCGACATACACCTCGCCTCCAGCAATAACGATATTACACAATATATTCTTTGGCATAAAAATTATAATAAAACCATCTCAGAAAATGTTACATAGACCCTGAAGAAAGCTAAACTAATAATATGTAGTTTCGAGGACATTTATTGTGCAAAAATATAACATTATCACAACAGTAATTGTAATGGTAATTCTATCGCCCTATCATTAGCCACATTTTTATCTTTTTTACCATATATAGCTAGTCATGCACATTACTATTCCAGCTAGCTAAAATCTGGCGAACCTACAGAGCACAACACAGCAGGAATTGGCTGAAAGCTCACTCACAACCTGTGAAAACTGTCATCTTGGCAGTTGTTCACACACTAATATCATATAGAAATGGAAAGTGCATACAAGCACACAAACATCTTACATCGTATATCTTTATGAACACATTCATTGACATTATGCATTCCCTAGCACTTTACCCAAACCCAGGGGTGGGCAGAAATTTTTTGAGATGGTCACATAGACTTCCATAGGAAAAGCAAAGGGCCACATTGTTTTTCATAAATAATAATATAAATTGGACCCCACTGGCACAGTATCTACCTTTATCTACTTGTTACATTTTTATCATCGTAAGACTCATTTGCTGTCATTTACTGGTTACTCCTCTGCCCTTTTCTCTCTCTACCCTGTGTGTGTCCATGTCATTGAGTGTGTTCTAGTTTTATGTTGAAATATATTCCAGCACACAGTGCAGAGCCGCACAGATGATGTGAGGAAAACCATTAGAGTATAAACTCATTTTAAAAGTAGGGATGTTCGATACTATTTTTTTTCAGACCGAGTACCGATACCACTATATATATATATATTCTTTCTGTTCTGCTGCGCTAACATAATTGCACAGGAGTTTTCTAATCATCACTTAGCCTTTTTAACACGATAAGCTAACACAATGTACCATTAGAAACATGAAATGAACACTTAAACAACACAATGTAACTCCAAGTCAACCCCTATAAAGGAGAGGTTCTGCAGGTGCTGACCACAGACCATTTCTCTGCTCTCATCCTTTCTGCCTGATGTTTTTCTCACTTTTGCATTTTGTCAGTGCTCTCACCCCTAGAGGTAGCATGAGGCGGTGTCTACAACCCACACAGGTTGCTCAGGTAGTGCAGCTCATCCAGGATGGCTCATCGATGCGAGCTGTGGCAAGGTTTGCTGTGTCTGTCAGCACAGTGTCCAGAGCATGGAGGAGATACCAGGAGACAGGCCAGTACACCAGGAGAAGTGGAGGGGGCCATAGGAGGGCAACAACCAAGCAGCAGGACCACTACCTCCTCCTTTGTGCAAGGAGGAACAAGAAGAGCACTGCCAGAGCCCTGCAACATGACCTCCAGCAGCCATTAATATGCATGTTTCTGCTCAGACCATCAGAACCAGACTCCATGAGGGTGGAATGAGGGCCCGAAGTCCACAAGTGGGGCTTGTGCTTACAGCCCAACACCGTGCAGGGTGATTGGCATTTGCCAGAGAACACCAAGATTGGCAGATTCGCCACTGGCGCCTTGTGCTCTTCACGGATGAGAGCAGGTTCACACTGAGCACATGTGACAGACATGACAGAGTCTGGAGACGTTATTATTTTGTTCTCAATGTATTCCACAAATAATGGATATTCCATTAATATGGATATTGGAATATGGATATTCCACAATAATTCCACATAATTAATGAAGATTTAAAATGGAATATTTCATTAATTGAGATCTAGGATGTGTTATTTTAGTGTTCCCTTTATTTTCTTTAACAGTGTATATATTCAATTAAATTAAAAATGAGCCTTTTCCAGCTAGAATAGTCATTTACCCCATTAACCAGACATGAAAACGGGTCAGGGGTGAAAAAGGTGAGAAGGGTGCATGAAATATATGAGCGGGCTAAAATGATCACATATCATATTAAAATTAATTTTGATCGTGTTTGATGAACACAATTAAATTAAAACATTTATCAAATGTACTAAATTATGGGCAAACTAGTCAAATCTGAACATACTGAATATCTAAACCAGTTATTTGTCCTCGACAAGATTCATTTGGTCTTCACCTTTTTAACTATAAGAGTATACTATACTATAAGGAATACTCTGGGGGGAGTTTTTTTTCCTAGATACCATTTCCTGCATTCTGGTGGATTTTAACAGGTCGTTAAACACCTATTTTACCTACAGTAGTAAACCCTTAGTTTATGCGTCTTTGTGAGAAATCTCCTTAGTTGTGTTTTAAGCTGAGCACACACAAACATGAACAAAGAACTTTCTTCTCGCTCTCAGAGCGCCTGTTCGGCAGCTCTCGCAGCCTGTTCTTGGCACATGGCCCGGGCAGAACTTTTTTCTCAGTGGTGTGCGAGAACAATTGTGTGATTGGTCGGAATTTAGTGGGCGTGATGAATGTGGTGAAGCGCACGAGCTTCTTCAGGTGCTCAGAACACACAGACTTGGATGGAGGAAGTACAACGACGCTGGACACTTTAGATGAGTAGCTGGCAAACAAAACACAGCGCACAGAGGAGAGTGTCTGTCTAAAAGGTGGCGATGCTGCGTATTAAGAAATTAACCCCAGTATTGATCGCGACGTTACAGTGGCTCGACGCGCACATTAAACACCGGGAGACGGGATGTATTATTCCAGTCATCCACAGTCATCCACAGATACCAGAGGTCTGCTCTACAGTCAGCTGTACTAATCATCTATCTATTGTCAGCTAAAGGAGAGACAGAGGTCTGGCGGTTCACGTCCGTATTGAACAAAGATCTTTAACAGTAAAAGGTCTCACTCCTGCAATCATGCACGTTCCAACAAACAAACTCACGATGAGTGGGACGTCGGCATTATAGAAGATCTTTGCAGCTCCAGCGCAGTCAAGCAGAGTAATTACCAAACGTGACTTTTAAGCACCTCTGCTTAAAAACATACCGAGTTCCGGACACTATGGCCTTGCCTTCGCTTCAACACCCCCCCCCCCTTTTTGTTTTCTCATCGGATCTACACGATTCGAAATGGCGAATTTCGCCCAAAGGTGAGAAATTTTAATGTTTGATTAACAATGTCTAGACTGAATGTCTGATCGCTTTAATTTTATCTTCATTGAGGAAAAAAAAAAGACATTCCCATATGACCCCAAACTTTTGAACGGTAGTGTATATATTCTAAAAAAGTTGAATGTATGTATTATTTTTTATTTGACTATGGGCGTAGTTTATTTCAACAGTATCCGCATTTCACCTTAAATCGCCTAATTGTTTGCTGTGTTACCAACTCTGTCTATGCATAATTAGGGTGCGAAATGTTCCATTATTGAAAAAACTGAGTGAACTTTCTTTGTGCAAATATCCGCTGTTTTGGGTTTTCCTTCAATAGTCTATACCTGTCAGGCATTGCACATGGAGAGGAGGAGCTGTCAGTATGTGTGCATGCATGTATGCGTCTGTGAGTGGAAGAGAGATAGAGTTTAGCCGAGTTAAATAAACAGAACAATAATTATATTTTAAAATCACATTGGGGAATATGTGATTTAACACAGAATCAGTTTGGGCCGCATTGTGGGCCGGTCTGGACCCTTGGGCCTACTTTGCCCAAGTCTCCCCTACCACTAACAATTGCAACTAATCCCCTCACACTTACTCTAAATCTAACCTAAAGCATAATAAATAATAAATAAATAATAATAATTATTATTATTTATTTAATAATAAATAATTTCAATCTCTTAAAATATTTGCACATTCTAAACATCCTACCTCTGTACATAGAACTGCACATTCTGTACATAGAACTGCACAATTTGCTTATTTTATTTTATTTTTCCTATTGTTTATTCGTATTTTTATTTATTCTTATGCCTAAGTCTACTGTTTATTTTTTTTATCTTAATTTAGTTGTGTATAAAGTCATATGAAGGGAACTCGCAAAGTAAGAATTTCATTGCTCAGTGTAACTGTAAAGTGCTGTGCATTTGACAATAAATTTCTTGAATCTTGAATCTTGAATGGTCTAAAACTCAAATTCTCACAAAAAAGCTGTACACGTGCAAACACACATACACACACAAATCTGACTGTGTCAATCATACATTAGATACATGTCTTACCTGCATGTTTTCTCTAAGGTCTGTTGCCTCCCTTAGTGGCAGCAGTGCCATTTTGAAGACATCGTCCAGAGTCTTGATCAACAGCACTCTCATGCTAGCATACTCTCTGCTCCTCTTGCCTTTTCGTACAGACAGTCCCCTTTTGTGTGGTTTGCCACCTCCTCTGCGATTGGTTATGGCCACATGAACAAACAATAGGGTGTGTGGCAGAACTTCCCCTGTCAGAGACTGCAGTGGTATATGGCGGAAACCTGGCTGGAGACACTCAAATGGTATTGTATATTGGCCGATGAATTCATCACCAATATAGTCATCATCCAGCACCACAAAGCGCACCATTGCAAGCTCGGGAAGGTTTATCTGAAACTCAAAGCTTTCATCAAACAGAGGGTTGTCGCCATTCTGGTGGACAGTTTTAGTCCTTTGTTCAGCACAATCAGCAGGGATGCCATGTATTTCCACATACACATAGGGATCCACTACATCTCCTTTGGCACCTGAGCCTTTGGGTTTAGGGAAGTTTTGTCCACTAATGATCTTGATGTGTAAGAGTTGTGGAGAAACACCAGGCACTGAATCTTTTGTGTTGGCACTAAAATAGGAAACCTGCTCCCTCATGATCGCTGGACGCAGCACATAACCGCAGCTTCCATTCTGACGGAACCAGCCAATGTTTAAATCCATCATCAAGCCAGGAGTTTGATAGTTCATTGCTACAATCTGGCAGCCGCACTTCCAGAAATCTTGTGGATTCATGTTGCTAGAGTCAATCCGCATGGGGCTAGGGTAAACCCGTGCAAGGAACTTCTTGTTATAGTTAACAAAGTCACCGGGGAAGTCAGTGGCACAGCGACTAGCAAAGACCTCATTGAAAGAGCAGAGCTCCCAGTGCTTCTGGTTCTGGAAAGATGTTGGGAAGTCTTTGAACTCCACAGACTTACAGAGTGTTACTAGATCAGAGAGGTCTTTTGACAGCTGGAATTTCTTGAGCGCAAAAGTCTGTTGTTCTGCAGACTCAATGCTCATCCTTTGAGACATCTCTGCCCCCTCGTCCTCATCGGTCACCTCACCCTCTGAAGCAGTGCAGTTTGTGCTGAGTTTCTTACCCTTCAGCAGGATCTTCCCCATCAGTTCAGATGGAGAAGGGAGGTAACAGTCCTCAGGTTTTGGAGGATCCATGTGGATCTTGTCACCAAGGATCTTCTTAAGGTGCTGAAACATGACTCTTTGCTGCTTTAATGAGCAATGGTTTTCTAAACATAGTATCAGGGGAAATTCAGAGGCAACAAAGGCATACTTGTTGATGACGTCTATGACGCTACGGAAAACGATCTGTGATGTCATTGTGTGACCAGTGTAAATGACGGGTTCATTATCAGGCCCATCCCACACGTCCAGCTCTACACTCCGGCACCCCATCTTAAGAGCACGAATATACCCTGTCACATCAGAAGGACCTCTGAACTGGTCCTCTATCAGATATGTGTTGTGAGATGCATTGATGTAGTAGTGGGATAATGGTTGGTTCATGTCTTGGCATACAATTTTTTGTTCAGGGTCAAATATATGGCACTCTGGAGACATAAGATAGTTGGAGAACCCATCAAGAGAAAGCCAACCCTTAAGCTGGCCCACTTTAGAAGGTTCATACTTCTGAATGACCTCTAAACTAGTGTTTTCACTTACTTGTGCCATTCCCTGCTCTGCCTCCAGAAATATCATCAAGTCCTTTGTATCAAGAAACTCTTTGTTGCTGGAGAACTGTACAAAAAGGAAATAAATTTCTGGTCTGGTGCAAAGGTCATGAAAGACTTCAATAAACTCCTCTTTTGTCACATCAGAACCTGATTTGTCCTTAGCTTTGTGAAGCTCCTTGAACTTCAGTTCTATTTTCACATTTTTAAGTCCTGGGTTAAGTTTTTTAATAAGCTGCACAGCAGCACATATTGTTATCTCTTTGCTGTTATGGTCATTCTCATCGAAGAGTTCACCTAGCCAAGATGAGCGCATGTTGTTCTGACTGCTCTCTATCATGTTTAAGGTGTGTTTGCCATAGGATATTAGATACCTGAGCCCTGTAACCCATATGTTGGCTACATCTGCAGTGTTTGCCACCAAGTCCAGGGATTCATAGTTCTCCCCAAAGATGACTGAGAAAGCACAGTCCTCTGAAATCTGATCATAAGTTCCATTTGTTCTGAAAGTATCAGTATTTTTTCCTGTCCGAACCTCTTTGATAGATTTCACATCAATTTTTGCTTTTTCTGATTCCTTCTTTGAAGGTTCCCATCTCATTGACTGCATGTCAGCATCAAGAAGAAAGTAGCGGTGGTAGATGCGTGAGTTGGATCGCACTTTCTTTAGTTCAGAACCATCCACCATTGCACTGATGCAATCGCTTGCACTGCTAATCTTCTTCTCAGTGGGCATGCTGCTGAATGATACAGTCTTCTTTCTTTCTTTACGCTGTTTTCCATCCTGCAGAGACAGAGAAAACATTTTGCATAAAGAAAGACCTTCCATGCAATAATATAATTTTATATAAAACTATTACTTTTCCAATTTTTCCTGCTCCTGGTAATGTTGATGGTTAAAGAGCGAGTAGTGTCTCATTATTAGCTTAAGATATCAGTCTAAAAAAAGTTATTGGGCCGCATGCAAGAAACCATATAATTATGAATTTTTAAAATTGTGTTTGTACCAACTGACTTTGGATTCATCAATGTTTGTTGTTCCTGTCTTTTGTCTGGAAAAGTTTCATGATGTACAGGCAGGTTATTTTCCAGCAAATTTCATTAATTTTTAGCTTTTTATTTATTTTATTAACTTACACACTATTGATATTTTCCCCAGCTACTTTAGCATCTAGGTGCTATCTGTATTTGACAACATATCTATCCATAATAAGTGAGCCAAGTGCACGCAGAGGTCACGTCTAGTCTACCTTTCTCCTGTCACTGCGTCATGGCAAGACAGTCAACATCTCCCTCATCTGTAAGCAAGCACATTGGAGTTGGGCTCCAACACCCGCTCCTGTGTCGCAGAATTGTGACATCTGTTGCCTTTCACGCAAAAGTCGGATATATGCCGAATAGCCGTTCAGACTGAGGTTGCATTGCAAAAAATTGGATACGTATCTGATTTAGGACCACATATGAAAGTGACCTGGGTCGGGTATAAAAAAATCGGAATTGAGCTGTTCAGACTGTCATGACAATATCAGATACAGGTCACATTCACTTTAGCCTGCAGTCTGAACGTAGCCTTAGTTATGTTTATGTGCACTGTGTATCCTCTATTAATGTAAGCAGTGAAATCTAAATTTGGGATTTAGGAATAGGGGTTCTATTTGTGTTTCATTGTAGGGCAGATAACTAAATACTGTTTTCAGAAAATCATGCAGGTCCAACTCAGAATTCTGCCTGTATATTGTTTGCATGTTCTGTCTTTGTTCCTATTGTCACAACACCAGCTCTTAAGTGAATTCAGGTACCTGTCATTTTGTATTATTGGGACACAACAGGAAGAGCATTGCCTACACAAATTTATCTAGAGCAACTACAGTTCTGACATTTTCAATGAACCCTGCTCTTTCCACAGCAGCTGGGTTCCAAAGCACAAGGACACCATTTAATATTTTAGACAAACATGGCTAAGATGCAGAATTTTGCTGTATTCACAGAACCTTGTCACTGCAAACACTTTATTTTTACCAAGTTTGTAAATTAAAATAAATTTCCATTGAAATTTCACAGTTTGCGCTTTCCTGATGGAACACAATATCATAGTTGATAAATTCAAGGTCCAGTGTAAAGTCTGTCAATTTCTCCCCCAACTCCAGTTTGGACTGTAACCCACCTCAACTCTCGATGGTAAAGACTGAATGATAGATATATTCAGTGTATGAATTATCTTTGGACCAGTAAACCAGAAGTCTAAGGCCGCCATAGGGGAAAGGTGTATTAGCAATTTGCATTGAGTGGAAGAGTAAAACTCACAGAACCAATGGGTAGATGCTTATGGGTATTATATTGTAAGAAAACAGAGCATCTATGAACACATGAAATATTAATATTATATATTAATATATTAATCAACAGTTGTCAAAAATGTCAAAATTTCCAAATTATATACAGGATCACAATTTTGGTTTTGGATGGCTCACCACAACCACGGAGTAGGAACTGAACATATTTCTCAATATTATAATATAACATGAGACATGAGAATTACCTGGAACATTACATGTCTATACTATAACTACTCATCTCCCATTTTTCTTTTTGCCACCTCTCACTCTCAAATAAAAAACAGAGGGAAACCTTAAAACAAACAATCTTTTAAAGCACAACACATGAATTGAACTCCTCTTTACTCCAAATTATCTTAGTATGCATGTTTTTAATCAGTAGTTCACTCACCAGAGGCTCAAACATCATACACTCAAACTCCGGCATAAAAGCAGATCACACGGCTCTCATCAATCCAGGTTCAGTTTTTAAAGAAACAGGGACATGGGAGTTTAGCAATGCATAATGATATCTGGCTCTCTAGCATGTAAACTGGACTACTAAATAAGGACCTGATAACCTGGGTTACATAACTCCTTATATATCAAAGAATTACTCATCAAGTATTAAAGGTAGGGTAGGAGATTTCATTCTGATGCACTTTTTGTTAAATTAGTGTAACTTTTCTTTACAATCAGATAGCAACCAATTACTTAGGCAGTTTCGCATTAAAACAAAGAATATTAATCATCTGTAGAAGCTATAAAACGCTAAAAACATCAGCCAATCCTCCGGGACGACCCTGCGCAGAGTAATGGCTGGTTGTCACTCTCTTTCTGCTCTGCACGCACCAGAAAGGTACATGCATGATGGCCGAAGTCACAGACCGCAGCTCGTCTTCAGGTAATGCACGTCCATGTGATTGGGAGGCGTGGCTTTGGGGTGAGCTCTGAGAGAAAGGGGGGGGTTTACTTTCGAAATCTGGCTGACTCTCACTGAGTTTTCAAAATCTCCTACCCTACCTTTAAGGTGAAGGAAGGTCACAAAATGAGATATTTACTTTGACCCTTGGGTCCCACCGAGCATGTTTGAGCTACAGGTGCTGTGGCAGCTGCAGTGGATCGCTACCACCCTGGTACAGTTTAGAAGGATCTCAAAAGTGACCATTTGCTGGCCATCTGGTGACCAACCAGATTGAGCGGGCAGGAAGTCAGAGACAAGAATGGCAGAGGAAATACCTGAAAGTGAAATTCACTGTACAGTTTCTGCCATTACCTTGTGTGTATTAGGTTGGTCAAATAAGGTCCTGGTTACAAAAAATTCTGTTTAATCATGCAACTTAAAAACGCCAAGGAAATGCTGGTGTCATCATACGGTCCATCCACATTATCATTCACCTTTCTAACAGTGACTAGCTCTTTGTTTAACAGGAGAAAGATATATAAATAAGAAAAACTTTATTGAGGTGTGTGCACAGCGAATGGGAGAAAAGCAAACCAATGTAAAGGGCCTACTTTCTCTTTCACTTCCCGTAGGATTCTTGATAACCTATGTCAAATGTATGGTGGCTGAAACCCAGCTCATACACTGCATAGATCATTTTTACAGGAATATATAGTCTGGACTAGTCTGGAATTTCAGTCTCTCAGAAGTGGTTTGCTTATGAAATGCTTCTTGTTGGACCTGAAGACAGAGGTACATAAAGACTGGCTGTGCCATGTTTGCAACTAGGGCTGCAACGATTAGTCGACATAACAATGTCAACTATAAAAAAAGATAAATAAAAGTCATTGACAGAGATGTTTATTGTCATAGACAAACAATATAAAGTTAAATATCGTTACACCACAAAGCGCCGCAGGAAGTGTAGGAAGTATTTTACTGCCTGATCTGTCTGGACTGCATTCAGAAGTAGCAAAAGAGAAGGCGCATAGAGCATGGATGAGCAATAGCGCAACAGATGGAGGCGAAGATGAGACAAAAACATTCAAACAGTATGGTATTGTTTCCTTCAGAATAAACAAAGGAAGACAGTGGCAGACTGTAGTAGTGGACTGTGATGTTCTGACAGTATGGTGAATTCCAGTGGTGAGCTTGTGGAGATAATAGGCACAGCTACTCAAGGTCATGTAAGCAATAAGACACAATAAAAATAATAGTTTGACTAGTCAACTAATCATACAAAATGACTAGTCGGCTACCAAAATACACTCAACAAAAATATAAACGCAACACTTTTGTTTTTGCTCCCATGTTTCATGAGATGGACTTGAAGATCTAAACTTCATTCCAGATACACAATATTACCATTCCTCTCAAACATTGTTCACGAATCTGTCTAAATGTGTGATAGTGAGCACTTCTGCTTTGCTGAGATAATCCATCCCACCTCACAGGTGTGCCACATCAAGATGCTGATCTGACATCATGATTAGTGCACAGGTGTACCTTAAACTGCCCACAATAAAAGGCCACCCTGAAATGTGCATTTTGTTTCTGCTTTATTGGCGGTCTGGGGACTCAGAACCAGTCAGTATCTGGTGTGACCACCATTTGCCTCATGCAGTGCAACACATCTTCTTCGCATAGAGTTTATCAGATTGTCTATTGTGGCCTGTGGAATGTTGGTCCACTCCTCTTCAATGGCTGTGCGAAGTTGCTGGATATTAGTGGGAACTGGTGCACGCTGTCGTATACGCCGGTCAAGCACATCCCAAACATGTTCAATGGGTGACATGTCCGGTGAGTATGCTGGCCATGCAAGAACTGGGACATTTTCAGCTTCCAAGAATTGTGTACAGATCCTTGCAACATGGGGCCGTGCATTATCTTGCTGAAACATGAGGTGATGTTCATGGATGTATGGCACAACAATGGGCCTCAGGATCTCATCACGGTATCTCTGTGCATTCAAAATGCCATCAATAAAATGCACCTGTGTTCTTCGTCCATAACAGATGCCTGCCCATACCATGACCCCACCACCACCATGGGCCACTCGATCCACAACATTGACATCAGCAAAGCGCTCACCCACCCGACGCCACACACGCTGTCTGCCATCTGCCCTGAACAATGTAAACCGAGATTCATCCGTGAAGAGAACACCTCTCCAACGTGCTAGACGCCATCGAATGTGAGCATTTGCCCACTCAAGTCTGTTACGGCGACGATCTGGAGTCAGGTTAAGACCCCGATGAGGACGACGAGCATGCAGTTGAGCTTCCCTGAGACGGTTTCTGACAGTTTGTGCAGAAATTGTTTGGTTATGCAAACCAATTGTTTCAGCAGCTGTCTGAGTGGCTGGTCTCAGACGATCTCGGAGGTGAACCTGCTGGATGTGGAGGTCCTGGGCTGGTGTGGTTACTCGTGGTCTGCGGTTGTGAGGCCGGTTGGAAGTACTGCCATATTCTCTGAAACGCCTTTGGAGACGGCTTATGGTGGAGAAATGAACATTCAATGCACGAGCAACAGATCTGGTTGACATTCCTGCTGTCAGCATGCCAATTGCATGCTTGTGCTCCCTCAATGCTTGTGGCATCTGTGGCATTTTGCTGTGAGACAAAACTGCACATTTCAGGGTGGCCTTTTATTGTGGGCAGTTTAAGGTACACCTGTGCACTAATCATGATGTCAGATCAGCATCTTGATGTGGCACACCTGTGAGGTGGGATGGATTATCTCAGCAAAGCAGAAGTGCTCACTATCACACATTTAGACAGATTTGTGAACAATGTTTGAGAGGAATGGTAATATTGTGTATCTGGAATGAAGTTTAGATCTTCAAGTCCATCTCATGAAACATGGGAGCAAAAACAAAAGTGTTGCGTTTATATTTTTGTTGAGTGTAATTAGTAACAGCCCTATTTAGCAGCTGTTGCTTCACCCAGATTTACACCGTACACAAAGCTGCAGCGTATGCACCGTAGCAGACCACTGTCAGCTCACTGTCTGCATCGCCACGGTGCTGCAGAGCTTGGACGTTGGTTACACTTGTAGGCTCTGAAGGTGCACATAACCGGTTCAACACTTCGACACAACAAACCACAAGACTAAACATGCTTAGGTTAACAACCTGCTATCAGAGAGAGTCCGCATTGTACGAGTGAAGTTCTCTGCCTTCTTACTGGCGACACTCGCGGCAGCGCCACCCATCCTAGTTCTTTTGCTCAGTCCTCTTGTGCCATCTCTGCTTAGGGTTGGGCGATACTGAAATACAGGGCCAGTATCGCCGATACCAATACAGATACCGATGATTTGAAATTTCATGATCATAGAATAATTCTTTTTTTTGCCTTCTTTTTTTGCCTTTAATTAGATGATCGTGATTAGCAGAATAATAATACACAAGAAACATTTGTTAAGTAAATCAAGCTGCAAACAAAAGTGCAGAACTGTATATGTTTGAAATTATAACTTCACAATCATGTCAGCAATGCCCCTTGTGACAGCCATGGCTCTTTGTGAATCATGTAGGTGAAACAGCATGACTAAGATAATTTTACATAAGTCTAACACCTATCTGCATGTAGCCTAAATATGAAGAATAAAGATCCTTCAACAGTTATCACAAAAGCATAATTATATTAATCATACTGAAATACATATCATTATATAAACTTATACAATTATATTATTAGATATATTTTGGAATTTGAGAAAAACTAGATTTATTTCAGCTGGTGATATGATGACTGTTCAGTCATTCTGCTAAAATTACATATTACTGCACTCAGAAAGACAATATTAATTCATGCTGCAGATTACTCAATCTAAACCTTCACTTTTTTAAATCATCTACCTGGATATTTATGAGTGTTTTGCAGTAAAGCCTTTGTCAGTGACCACTGTCTCTGGTTCGTGTTCGGGGATCTGCCTCTTCCTCCTCCCTCCGTTTACTCTGCAGCTCGAGGTCTTTGTGCTCTGCTGCTTTATGTTTGTGTAAATGAGTTGTGTTTCCACAGCGGCAGGTCGCTTTCCTGCACCTCACAAGTAGCAGTTTCTTCTTCTCGTCTGTTGCTGTGAAATAACTCCAAACAGCGCTCCTCTTCCTCTCTGCCATCTCCAGCACGCTAGCTGCACTTTACAGCCAATCAGGAGCTCCGTCTGCTCCAGCAGAGCGGAGAAGGAGGGGGAGGGGCGGAGTGTGCCTGCGCACTGAGCAGAGTGAGAGAGTAGCGCTGTTTGCACCGCGAGTAAATACGAGTACTGTTGCTGATGGTATTAAGAGAAACTTCCACAGAAATATTAATCTCATCACGCTAGTATCGAGTAAATACTGATCCTAACTTTGGTATCGATACTATCGATATTTAGATCGATTTGCCCACCCCTATCTCTGTTATCAATTTCTTTTATGTGGTTTCTGTCTACGTGGTGGCGTTTTTAAAATTCACTGCAACTGTCTGCGCACTGTGGCCCGATGCGCATACACACGCAAACGCCTGTGCACACAAACACACATGCAGACACATGTGCGCACATACAGATGAGCCCACTCCCACCAGCAGGTAGAGAGTGCGTGTTGTTTTGCTCTCTGTTGCTCATGACCTGCTAGTTGGTTTGACTTAACTCCATTGACTATGCTCAGATATAATAATGTTGATGATTGGGGGCCTTTCGTGTGTTAAATGTTCTTCAGAAATTAATGTTTATTGATCTTTGAAAGGGTGTGCTTGCATTATATGTCGTTATCATTATAGTTGAACATTGAATCAAAACGACAACATTATCGCTTATCAATAATTTCTCTTGGCAATTAATCGACCAGCAAAATTTGTTATTGTGACAGGCCTAGCTGTGAAACACTTCTATTATAGTCAATGAGATTATTTACACTAGCCACGTAGCAGTGCGTTTCAGAAGCATCCCAGAATCATAGCTACTCGCTGCTATGCAAGTGATATGCAGCAGTTCTATTTTGGAGATGTGTCGCACCTAAACCACATGCACTTCGCCAGATCCCGGTCCAGCTGATTAGACACAGCTGCCAGTCTTCTAGCCTTCATTGCCCCCAGTTGGACATCGGAGAGTGGAGATTAGATCAGTTCTATTTTTCTTTTTTAAAGTACAGTGTTAGCAATTTACATCCTCTCCATCTGAATATACCTCCTTCTTCTGCTTCCACTGCAGCACACGTCGCACACACACACAGATTTTAAAGACACTTTGCCATGGCAAAGAACAGCAGCGAACATAAACCTGGAGTTTGTTTTAGGGACCTCCATTTTCTTTTCGTTTTCAGCCATGGCTTCCTAACAGGAAGGCTGTCATTGCTTGGTCAGGTTCACATTAAGCGTACTGAGAGTTGGCTGAGGAAAAAAGCTCATGTGTGCACGACCACTGTAATTAATAGAAGGTGCCCTATGGACGATAAGACAATGGCAGATCGCCACACATTCAAATCCTTCACGATCATTTATCGTCATATTGCACACATCATGCTGTTAATTCCTCCAATTGCAAAGGGTAAAATCATACATAATCATGAACCATAAACAAGGTCTCTTTACAAATTTAACAGTTTTGCAAAAGTGGTTTCCTCCTTCGTGATTTCTTGTATGTTTGACAGACTAATTTAAATATTTTTTTTTTTCTAAATGAAGGTATTTATTATTAAAAGAAAAAACCAAGATGATCCAAGACATGGCCCTGTGTGAAAACGTGATTGCCATCTAAACCTAATAACTAGTTTGGCCCGGGGTCTGGGAGGAGACCCCGGGGAAGACCCAGGATGCGGTGGAGAGACTATGTCTCTCGGCTGGCCTGGGAATGCCTTGGGATTGCCCCAGAAAAGCTGGAGGAAGTGTCTGGTTAGAAGAAGACTAATGTAGTTCTGTAAAGTATTATTCAACAGTCATTTAAACAGACTGAAGTGTGCCTCCTAAGGTTGAACAATAAATACAGTATTAAGACTTAAGTAACTCTTAAAGTTCAATGTGATTTAGAACAAATGATCAAACTTTAATGGGAATCATATCTAAGGAAAAACGGAGCTGCTGCTGTCACCTCTGTCCACCGTTTACTAGAGTCCTCATATGGAGCCTCTTCATCAAATTCCTGCATTATCAACATCATTAGCTGTTGCCTCTGTCTGCATCTGATGTACACATGTGGCTCTCCCACTGCGCGCACATACACATACATGTTTCGTTTTCAGCCGTAGCTTCCGAACATGGAAGCTGACATTGGTAGTCAGGTTCACATTAAGCACACTGAGAGTTGGACGAGTGAAAAAAACTCATGCGGCTGCGCTAACATAGAACTGCAATTAATAGAACGTGCTCTATGGACGATAAAACGATCTGTCCGTTCTGGCAGATCGCCAACACGTTCAAATCCTTCACGATCATTTATCGTCAAATCCCACACCATGTTTAATTAATATAATGATAACGACATATAATGCAAGTACACCCTTTCAAAGATTAATAAAAAAAGAACATTTAACACTGGAAAGGCCCCCAGTCATCAACATTATTATTATTATTAATATTAATTATGATATTAATATTATTATGAGCAGTGGTAGGCCTATTACCATCCAGCTTATCTGAGCATAGTCAATGGAGTTAAGTCAAACCAACTAGCAGGTCATGAGCAACAGAGAGCCAAACAACACGCACTCTCTACCTGCTGGTGGGAGTGGGCTCACATGTATGTGTGCACGTGTGTCTGCATGTGTGTTTGTGTGCACACACGTTTGCCTGTGTGTATGCGCATCGGGCTGCTGTGCGGAGACAGCTGCAGTGAATTTTAAAAACGCCACCATGTAGACAGAAACACATAAAAGAAACTGATTGCAGAGATGGCACAAGAGGACTGGCCAAGAGAACTAGAATGTGTGGCGCTGCCACGAGTGTCGCTGGTAGAAAAGCAGAGAACTTCACTCATACAACACAGACTGTCTCTGATAGCAGGTTGTATGTAAGCATGTGTAGTCTCGTGGTCAATTGTGTCAGAGCTTCAGAGCTCTCTGCGTTGCTGTAACCAGCGTCCAAGCCCTGCAGCACTGTGACACACCGTGGCGACACAGACAGCGAGCTGACAGTGGTCTGCTCAGAACATCACGTAAATGTTACACAATGAGTTAAAAAATAAGAACTACCTGTTGATTTGACACATTTTAAGACAGAAGCCGTGGGCCATATTAAATCCGAAGGCCAGACTTTGCACACTTTATACGCTACGATGCACCGGAGTGATGCTGTCATCCAGTCTCTTTGGCAGGGAGAGGGATAGAGAGAGAGGAAAACAAACGAGCATGCAAATGTCATTTATCGCGGCCGGAAAAAACTTACCGAGCCCATTAAAAGTTATCGTGCAATTAATTGATTTATTGCTTATCGCGACAGGCTTACTCCAAAGTTTTTTGTTTTCTTAAGCCATTCAGAAGTGGACTTGCTAGTGTGTTTTGGATCATTGTGCTGCTGCAGAGGCCAAGTGCACTTCAGCTTAAGATCACGAGCAGTTGGTTTATGTAGACAGCAGAATTCATGGTTCCATTTACCACAGCAAGTCTTCCAGGTCCTGAGGCAGCAAAACAGACTCAGACCATCACACAACCACCACATTTTACTGTTGGTATGATGCTCTGGGAGACACACCTTCCAAAAACTTCAACTTTTGTCTTGTCAGTCTACAGAGTATTTTCCTAAAAGTCTCAGGGATCTTTGAGATGTTTTCTGGCAAAACTGAGATGAGCCTTTATGTTCCTTTTGCTCAGCAGTGGTTTTCGTCTTGGAGCTCTGCCCAGTCTCTTTCTTATGAACACTGACCCTAACTGAGCCAAGTGAGTGATCGGCCGGCCGATATTTGCCATTTTTAAATACATCGGCATTGGCCAAAATCCACACCGATTTAATTTATTTGTTTATTATTATTATTATTTTTATTTGTCAGGCACATCCGCGGGCAGCCCTGTGTTATAATTGCGGTAGAACGTGCTGCTATTAAGAACCTCAAGCCAAAAGTTTTGGAAGATTCAATAACAGTCCTGGGAGACGTCCTATGGCCATATATTTACTATGTTAGTAGTAAACTATTAAGAGTTGCTTCACCTTAGTGAAAGAAAAAAACAATAGACAATTCTATTGTTTTTTTCTATTGTTCTATTGTTCTATTGTTTTTTAGCTTTTTCTTTTAGCTTTTTATTCTATTTCTATTGTTTTTTAGCTTAGCATAGTCAATAGAGTTCAGTCTATTCAACTAGCATGTCATGAGCAACAGTGAGCAAAACAACACGCGCTCTATATCATGCAAGTGTGTGTGTATGCGCATTGGGCCGCTGTGTGCACACAGCAGCAGTGAATTGTGCGTGGCCATGCAGAGACAGAAATAAGACAAATAACTAATTCTGTTAGACATATTCAGTTTGTTTAATAATAGAACAAGGTATAGACCTGTTCTATACAAAAAGTCTGAACTGAACTACTTCTGTTTTGATCTGGATATGATGTGTAAAATAATAAATAACGACTATGTATATGTTGCACTGTTATTATCTTATCCCCATGAAACCTGTCTAAGGGTTTAGCACTGTCTTTACATACAAAGCTGTGCAACATGACAACACTTTTTGTAACTACTACAGTATGAACATTTCATTTGTAAATTGTAAGCAATCTGTTAATAAGACATAGTAAATGATTTAGGGTAATTTTGTGAATTATTAGTGAATCATTTGACAAATTTTTATTTTAATCCTGTGCAGTGCACCAAACCAAGATTCAGAACATGGTTCAAGTCAGTTCAATAAATTATAGTGTTAAGTTTACCATGTTGTGCACCCACATATTATTAGTGTGACATTTTCAAATCATCCAGATGCTGACCTCTAAACATCAGCGTCGGTTATAGAAAAACCAATATCGGTTAATCTCTACTTTGAATGTTGTTCTGGTGTCTTCTGTGACCTCTTGGATGAGTCGTCGCTGCACTCTTGGTCTAACTTTGGTCGGCCGAACTTTTGGCCTACTCCACTTTGTCAGGCAGGTCCTATTTAAGCAATTTCTTGAAAAACAGGTGTGGCAGTATCAGGCCCAGGTGTGGCTAGAGAAATTGGCTCTCTACTGTGTGTGGTACACCACAGTTCATTTGTCTTGTAACAGGGGGACAATCACTTTCACACAAGGCCATACATTTTTTATTTACAGATTTCCCCTTAATAATACATCTTCATGTAAAAACTGCATTTTGTGTTTGTGTTATTTTTGATGATCTGAAACATTTAAGTGTGACAAACACCAAAAAATAAATCACGATGCAGGCAAACCACACATCACTATATGACATTTCACGGAACCCACTGTAACATTTAATACTCTACACACATAAACAAGCTTCCCTAATAGAGCTTTTTGTTTGATTAAAATTAGTTGGATGGGGACATTTTGTTCTACTCTGATTTTACAGCGCTTTCAAGTCCCAGAGGAGTTTTACAGCGCTTTCAAGTCCCAGAGGAGTATAGACCTGGTGAAATCACAGCTGTCCTTTCTGTATCACATGATATGAGTTGCTGTTCAAAGAAGTGTGAAAACGGTAAATACCATGACAGGAAAGACACTTTTAAAGTTTGACCATTATCTAAACAAACAGTATCAAACAGTTGCATTTGTTTTTGCCTCTATTGAGCTGTGCATGATCTGCATAATCAAGCAGTTTCATGATTTACACAGGTCAAACATCTCTCTCTTCATTCCAACTCTTCATTAGTGGAGTTGTGTTTAAAATGTTTGATCACACAGACAGATAAAACAGACATTTACTGTATTTTCCAGACTATAAGTCGCACTTTTTTTCATCCTTTGGCTGGGTATGCAACTTATACTCAGGTGTGACTTATCTATGCCTTGTGTCCTGATGTCCCATTACAGATATAATGGTAGCCAGGGCTCTAGACTAACTTTTTGCACTGGTTGCACCGGTGCGCCTAACCTTTTTTTCTTGGGTGCACCGGCACAAAAGTTAGGTGCACCGCATCACACAGCAGTTTGTTTTTTAAATGCTGTCCATATATTTTATGGATCAGGCCTTAACTTGACACCTATCTTAATGCAGACGTTTTTTTCATCTTCTCTCATCATCTGCAGCTACATCCACTGTTTACTTGATGGGCCTCGCAGGGCTGTAGCCAAAGTTTTAGAAATACTGAGGTCCAAAAATTGATGTCTAGGAAATATGAACGGGCTTAATAATCACATATCATCCTAAACTGACTTTGGACCCTGTTTAATGAACACAGGTGAATAAAAATAAATAAATACATGTACTGAGAGTACTCATTCAAATTATGGACAAACTAGCCAACAAGTCTGCCTGTCAGAAACCCATAATGAAGATTCAATGTTCATACAGCACTCTTCAGTTCCCTGTTTGCTTTCTCTCTGTATTTTCTGGCTGTCGCTCCTCACTTATCTATCTGCCAATGGGAATTAAAAATTATTTAAATTATATACACCTTTATTTATTTAATAGTTGTGATTGAGATATATATTTGTTTTCTTCAACACATTTCTATTGCAGCTACAGTATCTCTTCTCTCATCTTCCTCACCTCTTCCTCAGTTTCTCCTGTGTCTCCTCTCTTTCTAAAGCTGAGCTCCAGCTGACAGACTTTCATTCTGTCTGTTACAGATTTAGCTGCTGTATAAAGATATCATACTGGCAGACAATGGTCCACTATAGCAGGATAATAACAATACTGTTTAAATGGGCGTTCATCATGTAACCATGTTCTATAACTCCTTAAAACCAGCTGACTGCTGTCAGTCAGAGTGAATCAGCCTTCATGGATGAACCACACAGGTCAGATAACACTGTCCACTGCTGCGAGCACGTCACGCCCCCCCTTCTTCGAACATTACCGGATCGTCATCATCACTCATTCAGGTCAACAGCAAATTAGCAAAACCCGCATAGTAGCAACAACTCTTCCTTCTCCGCACATGTTCACTTAAACTGCGGTTTCTGCAGCGAAACGTCTTTAAACCCTGTCTGTCTGTGTGCACGCTGCACGCTACAGTCAGAGGGCCATATGAGTTCTGCACACACGTTTTAAAAAGTCCGGGCCGAAACGGACTTTGTTCTCGTCACCTCGGTAACATGAACAGATCTCTCTGTTCTCGTGCAGTATGGAACAAGCTTTAGCACACAGCATCAGCTCTGCGCAGCATATGTCCGCGTTCTTCTTCTGAATTTTCAGTCTCGGCTGACCGCAGCAAACACGTTTTCAAAGACACACACACGGAGGTCCCGCCCTTCACCGTCTCTGATTGGTTGAGACCACGATATGGGCCCGATGTGTGTCTGTTGCTGGAGACTTTTGAGAGTCGCGGAGAACGTATCTCCCTCTTACAGCTGGTCGTACCGGTGCGACCTCTGATATTTTTTGGTTGCACCTTTGAGAAATTAGGTCGCATGTGCGCCCAAAATGGTCGCACTCTAGAGCCCTGGTAGCTGTTCTGTCCCTCTTCTGATGGTTCTCTTCCACCTCCAGCTTGTCCACACTGCATTGCGAGCATAGGTGACATGACACGCACGTTCATGGAACGCGTGCTGGCAGCTGAGCCGATATGTCGCTAATTCCACACAGCTATATGAGCGCACAGTAGTCTGCCTTGCCCTGCTAGTGCGACTAATAACTCCAGTGCGACTTATCCATGTTTCTTCTTCATTATGCACTACTTCATAGACCTATAGTCCGGAAAATACGGTAACCAGTGATAGTGCTAGAGGCTTCAGACCACAGTTTAAATAGGTTTTAGTCTATAATTTATTCACTAATAGGAATTGGTACTGATACACATGGCTCTAGCTTTACATTTGGACAAGTTGTTAAAGTGTAACTACAACCCCTTTCTGTTCTCAACTGAAGCTGCAAAAGAAATGCTGCAACTAAATCAATGCAAATGAAATACTTCAGACACAAATCAACCCAGAATGATAAACAACACAAGTATTAGAGCTGTTACTATGAGAATGTGGTTGGTGCTGTCGCAACCACATCCTCCCATCACTTCAGAGAAGCCGTTTTACAAGAACTGAATGCCTTGGCTGTGTAAAACACACTGCCTTGTTAACACTACAGCTCAACCGATATGGGAAGTTTGAGAAGAGGTAGTTGTGGATGGCCCTCTGGTGAACAAACTACGCAATTTTAACACACACAACATGGTTAAATTGGCTGGCTTTTTTTTAACTTTACATTTATCAGAGGTAATACAGCTGCCAAAAACAGAAACTACATTCAATAACATACTGGCATACAGACAGGTACTTGATTTCCTTGCAACCTATATGAAAATAAGCTTCTTCACGGATGTTTATTTACAGGTAGCAATTGAGTGTGTATGCCATGATGCTACTGTTGCTACGGTGACTGTATTATGTCTCAAACACCAATAATATCTCTCAGATATCAGACATATTGTATACTAACCTTTTTGCACCTGTACGAATTACCACTTTCTAGCACTAGATATAATTGGCCATGCCCTCAGTCAAGCAATGATGAAAGGACAGGACAACCAAGAGAATAAAGACAAGTGTGGCTGAACATATCAACTGCCCAGCCCCTGACCAGAGAGGTTAAAATTGAATATAGAAGTAGAAATAAATGTAAACATTGCCATTTCTTTCCAATTCTGAGGAAACCTGCTCCTGCACACTTGCCTGCATCTGTAACAATTAGCATTAATTGACTTCAACACTTTGTTAGCAAGATAAAAGGACCAAGTAATGTATTATTATAATTTGTTATCTGCACTGATTACTGGAGTAACACTATTGTAGAGTAGGTTGTAGTGTGGTGGTGAACAGGACCAATAACGTTTGTAGAAGTGGCAAACTTGGTAAAATTGGACCATTTTTGTTACAAATCGTTTTCTAAGAAGGCAAAATAAACATCAGCATATTTAGCCTTGGTTTTTAGTTCAGTTGTTTTGTACATAGCATTAATTATGCATGACATTTTCCGGTCATGATTAAAATAAAAAAACTAAAATCTGCAGGTTTTAGGCCTATGAGATTTTAAGACTTCTTGTGTGTCTGGTATGAAGCATCATGTCAGGGTTTCCCGCAGAGCTTTATAGTTAGGGCAGCTGTCTGGACAACAAATGACCCCCCAACCCTGACTCCGTACTGTACATTTAATTCTTGTCGCGAACAAAAAAACTTGCTAACAGGCACAAAACCTCTCTCTCTCGTCTTGTACACACACACCCTCAACAAAACTCATGTACACTCATGCATACGTCACTTACTGCCCAGTTTTGTAAGGTGACATGCCACTCTTATAACATCTGTTATTAAGATAAGATAAACACATTGTATATAGCCTAGGTTTTGCCTAGTGTACAGTAATGGATGGGAAAAAGCAAGCAGAAACATCACTCAAACCAGATAATGCCACTGGAATAATGCCTCTTTATAAAATCAATGCACAACTCAAATTACAATTTATAACACCTGGCTCTAAAGGGAATTACTGTCAAAACATCCAATCAAGAGCCACGCGCGTTTCTGACAATTCTTGCTTTGGCAAATGTTTCAAATAGTGTGAGGAATAATGAATACTTTCTTCATATTTTACTTTACAAGCTTATGAAGGACATTGCGACAGCAACAGTGACCAGGCATAGACTACAGCAGCTGCCCATAGTTTGAAGGCTTTCGACATACCATCATCACCATTGTCACCATCATCTTTAAGCAACTCTCAACCTCACAATCTACAAGATCAAAAGGCCAAACATTTGCATCTTCTGGAGTGGAAACTTAAGGCTAGCCCAATTAGGGCTGGCATGAATATCATTTTTGTGATCTAAAGCTGCAGTAGCAAAAGAAAACTGGATTGTCATTACAGTTTGCAAGTAGGGATCTCAGTGATTCAGTCACCCTGTGTAGGCTAACTTTGAGAACTCACTGGAAGAAAACAGTAAGGCTTAAATTCATATCTTCTAAAAACCTACACATTTAATTAGATATAAAAATGTTATATTTAGACAGACAATGCACATAACCTTGGCATACTGAAAAACTGTGTTGAGCCAAATGGGGGGATAGCTTAAGCCCGTGGAAGGCTTTTTACAGCAAGCTGGTGTTTGTCCGCCTTGGAGTGAGACTCAAGCGCTTTCACACCCAAGGTCCCTAACTGCATGGTCCTCTTGCAAAGCTTACAGCGAGCTTGCTGAAAACTGCTTGCAACCAGCTGCACAAATCGCTGTGATCAAGCCAAGCCTTGTTGAAATCACACTTCCCCATGTTTTCTACAACGAGAAGGCGAAGTGACTGAACACGCAGGCATCTCAAACATGGCGGCAAACTGACCAGCAGTTATCTTGGGATTTGTAGTGCCATGTTCCAACAACGGTAGCTATCCAAGCCCCTCAGAAAGAGAGACAATGCAGAATCAGCTTCTGATTACGGCATTTTACTCTCATTTTGTGCAGCCAACACTTCTCAGGAATGGACAAAATAAATTAAATTAAGACGTGACGAGATTAAACTCAAGACCTCTGGGTGAACATCTGGTCGTTTTAAGACTTTTTAAGGCCTTAAATTTAAAGTTTTAAATTTTAGACATTTTTAGACTTTTAAGACCCTGCAAGAACCCTGTTGTAGTTTCTAGGATTCGTAAAAGTAGAATGGGAGGACAAGCCTTTAGCTATCAGGCACCACTATTAGGGAACCAGTTACCAATCTGGGTCCGAGAGGCACCACCTCCACCTTTAAGACCAGACTTAAAACCCTTCTGTTTAGTAAAGCGTATAGTTAGCCTAAACAAAAGTGTGTAGGGCTGATAGGTATAGTTAGAGTCACTTTTTAATATACAGCAATAGGTACAACAGGCTGATTAACTCTTAGGATTTAAGCTTTATTATAGCAAAGCTGTCTAACTATAGGCCTATGCTGTCAGGGGACACAAACATGAGCCGAGCACTTCCCCCACCTCCTCAACATCACCACCATCTCTGTTCCCCCAACTCCTCTCCTCTTCTTCCTCTCCCCTCGTCACTCTCATCAGGCTGACCTGTGATTCATCATTTTATGTCACTAACTGTGTCTACTGTCAACACCTGCCTATGTCGTGTTCTATAGTGCTAGTATAATTAATTTGGCCAACATATCAGCTAAATAACAAATACATCGTTTTTCAGCATTACAATTGACAACCTGTCATGTTTGCTCTCTGTAATGTGTGATGTTTATTGCATGTATGATACCATCACTCTCCCTTTCATCCTCTCTCTGTCCTGTCTACCTCTTCTTCTCCTCTCCTCCTCTCCTCCTGCTCAAGGTTTCTTTCTGTTAAAAGGGAGTACCTAGAGACAATGTTGATTGTAAAAGGTGCTATAAATTTAAATTTATATTATTGTTTGGCCACACTGTTAGTGATACCAGAGAATTTACTCTCCCTCTAAGATGATAAGAGGAGCAGAGCAGCTCTCTCACACAGGCATACTAAAGCAGCGCATGGCAGCATGTGTGTTCGAGAGGCACGTTAGAAAAAAACTGAAACATAAGAGTAATTACGCTACTAGAGTTGATGCTGACAATGCACATAGTAAGTGCAACAAATCATAACAAGTAATATGTCAAAGCATGTGCCTCCACTGATAATGTCATCACTAGTGGCCTGTGTAATCCCATCATGGCAGCCATGAAAAGCTCAACTAAATAAAATGATTCACTTTTTGTGATCATGTGAATACATGACTGAAAGAAAATAAAATGTATTTTTTTGCATTGGGGCAGTGATGATGGCTGAACAGAAACCTAACACTTTTGGCAGCATTTCACTGATCCAACACCAGAGAAGGTCAAATGTAGTGGAATCACCTGGAGTGGAGAGCATCAGCTGGGTAAAAGGTTGGTCTTGGTAGGTCCAACCTTGTCATTTTGAATAATACAGAGTGCACCAAGTCTGACCTGTTCTTATGATACACATCCACATGAATACATGCAAAGCCAAGACTGTTGCCATGGAACCCACTTATGTCCAAAGCACAGACCAACTTTTCCCTTCAGATAAGCATGACATGGAAAATGCAAATCTAAAGAAAAGGAAGATAATGTTACATACATTGGCTGTAATGTATGTTTTACTTTGGGGACTGCTGTTTGTGGTATATGTCCAAATAAATAAATACATGTTACTTAGAGCTGTATGCAGAGCAAAATCTTGCAGCTAAAAATACTCTATCATCCTTACATGCTAGTGTCCAATGTACATGGTCCATATCTCCAAGAGTATTGTGAAAGGGCCAGTTTGCATAAAATCTGAGGGCTTGCCTGCCAAAGTGAAATTTCTCAATCAGCTCACTGTCTGGACTGATATGAAACTTGTTTTCATCTAATTGCTTGTTTGTTATTTATTCTGTGAACAAGACTTACTGCCAATATTAATGTCTCTTGATTAATCTCAGTCTACTTGCCCTGCTTCAAGCTCTTGAACCGAGTTAGTATGGTAACTGGCTAGCTGTAATCTGCGTACCTGTATCGCAGTCTGGCCTGTAAGACCAGGCCTCCATTCTTCCACAATGCCTGATGTGAGGAGGACAGGGATGAGGTGGGCAAGGAAGCAGCATCCCAGAAATAAAGCTGGGGGTCTGTGCTTGGCTTAAGGCTAAAAACAAGCCTGGTTGGGCAGTCCATCCTGTGTACTTCCTTTGTAAAAATGAATTGGACTTCACTCAGGCAGACTGCATGGCAGGGATTTAAAGGCTGCTGCACTTTTGTTTGGACTTTGATGAAACTCAGTCCTCGGACAAAACTGTTTAGCTTAACTCACTTTGAACTGACAGAAATATGGCTCCAGTGACACTAGCTCCTTAGTCTGTGCCTGGAATCTTTAAATACTCACTGTAAACAAACATATGCACTTACAGCACATAGAAAAGTATTCTCAGCAAATCAGAGTGTTATAACAAAAACAAAAATGACCCCATTCTAGAAGAAGGTACAATATTGACTAGAAATGAACCCTTTAAGTTTTGCATTGTTAAAAGACTTACACCAACATGTGCAATCCCTTCAGAACATTAAACATAAGGATCTGTCAAATGAAACATTTTCCCTGTCTCGACTCAGTGTTACTTACTTCTGTTCATTTTATTCATGTGCAATTTTAATTTTGTAATGTTTAAAACCACTCTTAAACATCTGTTTTCTCCTTTCTGGTAAATGTATCCTGCCTCTTTAGGCAAAAATGATATCCCTATTACTGACATTCAAGCCCAGGCAAATTATATTCAAATGATTCCATGTATGTACAGGATGGCGTGTGTGTTTATGTAGATAAGAATTATGTCCTGTGTATACTGGTCTTATATAAGCTGCTACTACCATTGAAATTCCCTACTGGGATTAATAAAGTAAATCTTAATCCTAATCTATTGTGGATAACCTGTTTAATGGTAAGTATGGTATGGACACTGTTACTGAAAAACATGTACACAAAATAATACGGCCTGGTGGAGAGCATGGAGTCTGCGATGCAACTTCACACATCAGTGCAGCCCATGTAGGTGAAGGGTGTTTACCTTGATAATGCTGCTCCTGCGTGGTATATCAGTTTTGGTCTCCACACTGGCGGAGCCGTTGGCGTTTTCCAGCCCAGTCTGGCTGCCAGGTGCGGCGAGGGATCCAGAACCGACCATGTTTTCGGATGATATTCCACAGTCTCCATTCAGGATCGAATCGCAATGCGTCTTGCCAGCTACCTCGTCGCTACGCATGGCCGTATCCTCAGGATTCAATGGAGGCAGACCGCCGTCCTCCCCAAACTCCGCCATAGGCACTTCTTTCACACAAGCTGTTGGGTGGCAAAGCCTTATGTTTCAGCTTTACTCCAGTTTCCTGCCAGGCCTATCGCCTCGGCACAACGTTTGCACGGAATGCTGCCATATCATCTTGGGGTGCAGGGATCTGTCAGGTTCCTGCATACCGGGGGGCTTCCTGCACGCATCGTGCTCTGTGGACAGAGGGGAGAGCGATCAGCATAATTAGGCAACATGACACAAACAACGTGAAGAGAAGCAGCTTGTAGCTTTGTAGAGAGCAGAAGGCGTTCATTGCACACACAGCGGATGTTGTCGAGCAATTACCAACGGCCGCTGGTTACTGCAGCATATTGAAACCGGTACACAGCCGTCTTCTCTGTGTGTATGCATGTCCCCTTAAATGCCCCGTTCTCTCTTCCACTGCTCCTGTTAACACGCCTGCCTCTGATTAGGTTTCGCTGCTTACCTGATGATATGGCTGCTCTCTCCGTGCTCCCTTTTTAAGTTGCGACTCAAGTGCAAGCAGACTAACCGTGCAGGGTCTGAGCTGCTGCTGTCGAGTGTTTAGCTAGCTGCTAACCTCACCTCCGCTGCTAGCTCAAAGTTCTTTTCCCAATAATGTCCAGTTCGAAGCGACACGGTCTGTTTAGCTATTAAACGGCGACGCGTCCTCTGTCGTCACTTGATGTTCAAACCGTGAGTGAACTTTCTTTAAAAATGAAGAAAACACACTCCGTGATTTGTGGTGTGGTCTCGCACAGACTGGTTTATAAACTGTCACTCAAATCAGCCCTTTCCACACATGTGCATGTCTCGTGAATGCGCAGCAGACGCAACAGGCTGCGCTGTCAGTCAATCACACACACACACACACCTTTGTTTTTTTTTTTCGTGCCGTTTTAACTACAGAACGCGTGGATCTGCAGCACGGTACACTCAGCCTGTGCCAAGTAACATGAAAGAAGACAAGTCAGAAAGAGAAAACATGACAGAAGTTGAGGATAACGCGCACAAAGTAGCACAATCCAGCAGTCTCTGAGGTTGAGTAGCTAGTAGGTACACACAACAAAATATTTAGCAGCAGCACACACAATAGTCAACAATATTTACAAAGTAGGATAGACAACATACAAAAGCACAGAGTTAACACAAACAATATTTTAAATTGCTACAAACATCAAAAACTAAACAACACAAAAATCTGTAAATAGTAAAACAGCACACTATTTGAAAATAATATTAATAATCACTGCAAAGCAAATTCAACAGAAAAGTCAACATTTGAAAAACAAAAACAAAGCCAATAAGCGAATGTGTCTGTAACATAAAAACGTCTACAGTAATAGTCCTATATGAGAGCTGGTACTACAGTCTACAAGAAAATGCACCACAATCCCAGCAACATATAAAGAGGTCACAAACTAAATATAGGCTTAAATATGATGTTTCACAATCATGACTTGTATTCTACATAATCTCACATAAAAGTTCACAACCTTTATTTTTCTGTTAAGTGTCAAGTCTTGGAGGGATGATGGACCAATCTCAGTAGTGAGGTAACTGGATAACTGCCTCTCGAGGTGTTGCATCAGGTTTCTTTTGAAAATAAAACTGTTACTCTGTGGAAAGGAATACACTGCAATATGTGCAATATATTCATGGCAGGCACTTTAAAGATTTGATTGCACAGAAACTCTTTATTCTTGTGCCCTTTTCCCTCTGTGTGTCTTACTGTGTGCCTTAAGCCAAGAGCTGCTGAACAAAACGTCGTTGTGCCTTGCATAATGACAATAAAGATTCTTGATTTTTTAAGGAAGTCTAGCAGTTCTGGCAGATGAATGTCAGAATGATTACTCAAAGGTCAGACACAAACTTGGTGGTAAGTCTCCTACATAACTTACAGAGTGAGTCATTGGCACAACACAACGTTATTCTACATGATTTAATACATTTTATTCACAGGCCAAATAAAGGTACACATTAAATGTTGATTATAGCTGGAGATAGCATGAGTTGTACAACATCGCCATCTGCTGGTTTAAGCGGGTGTGTGCAGCGTTTTTTTCTGACAGTACATTTGCTTGGAGACCCTCTCTACCCTGAACAGTTTTCTTTTCTTAGACTGCACCTGTTCTGTGTGGTAGTATCACTGATGCTCATTACAATTGCTGCAGTATAAATGTAAAGCTTCTACAATAAGTTCACTTATCCCCTCCTCTCCCTACCACACGCACAAAGACTCTCTCTAGACACATTTTAGAATTCCAATTTAAATTTTTCAAATACATCACCAGAACATGGTGAAACAATTCTCAATAACTCAATATTTTGGCTAATCTTTGACATATCCATGACAGATTTAAAAATAATGCCTCAGCCACCTAACTTTTGTTTTGTGGAAAATTGTTTTTGTGTTTTCTTCATAAAAAAATACTGTGACATCAAGTAATGTAACTGGCATTCAAAGGGTTAAATTCCTCAAAATGATTTAATGTTTGGTAGTTTTGAGCAGGGCTGAGGTTGTTTAACATATTTATGCAGAAATAAGTAAGAACAGTAATCTGTTAATTTTTTATAGCAGTTTTTTGGAAGTGGACGTTTTTGTCCATGAATGACACAAAAGGGTAGTAATTTAGAGTGACGCCTGAGGGTTAAATTGACAAGCATACATAGTACATAGTATGCATTTTGAATTCTGTGGTCGTACATATTATAGACATAACACCAACTTCAGAAATATGTGGTGGTGTAATATGTCGCACTGTTTTATTTGATTGTGTTACCAATAAAATCCACTAAGGACCAAATAAACTTCAATATTTCTTGAAACTTAAAGCAATAGACTTCAGGGTGTACATATGTACCAGTATGATTAACATGTTGGTTGTTCAGGACAAGGTTATGTAAAAGATATATAGAAAATTATATTATGTCTTTATTATTTTCTAGCATAATTCTGCACAAACTAGTTAGCAACTAGCAACACCATATGTAACTTATATGCAACTATATAGCTATAGCTATATAGCTCTTAGTGTAAATTCAATCAGGAAGACTCTGTTTCCCATCATTCACCATGTATCCCTATCCGCTTCCTAATCTTTCTCCCTCTATCCCTCACTCCTCTGCTCCCCCTCTCTTCCGCTCTCTTAGTCAGGTGCTTAATAGAAAGCACCTCCCTCACCAATCAGCTTTGGCTTTCCATCCCTCTCCTGACCAATCACAGCTTAGCACGAAATTTAAAAGTCTCCATCTCCTCTCCAGCTTTCTTCTGATCGAACCCGGCAACCCTCCTCCACCCCAAGCACCACCAGATCCACGCCAGTAAGGCCTCCTATCTCCTGCCCTCCAGCTCTCCACCACCACCAGATCTAGACCCCGGGGGGATCTTCTGATCCAGCAGCCTCTCCTCTTGCGTTTTCCCCCCTTTCCGGATGTGGTCTTCACGACGGGGTCTAGGACGCCAATGCACATTCAAACTTTGTACTTAATAAATCTTTCTCATTCAGTTCGCCGAGTCTCTCATGATTGATATAGATATATATATATTGTTGTTATGATATTGGCATCCATGAGTTTTTGATTTGACATGAGTAGTAAAACCCCTTTATAAAGTCAGATATCAGATCCTTTATTTATTTTGCTGTTGTTTACTGTTGTTGTATACAGAGACAGAGTGAACAGTAGTTGTGTTTGCAAATGGATTGTTTCTAGGCAACTGGAATGATCTCACTTGTGCATTTACACGAAGCAGGACACCAGGTCTTCACTAGTATGTTGCATCCAAAGATGGCCTTAAAGGTCGGACAGTTGATGTACTTGTTTATATAGGGACAGGGACTGGCTAAAAATGACAAAATAATGAAGAGATTAGTGTGAAACACCAATAACGCCAATAATTGCAACATAGCAGGAATGTTTCCTTAATGTGTGACGGACCGGCTGGGACAGTCCCTAACGGCTTCTAAAATTATTTTGAAAAGTATTTATGAATGTATTTGCATAATGTTTATGTATTCTCTTGTACTGCAAATATTTTTATAGCTTGCTTTTTCAAATGTATGATGTGTCATTAACTACTTATTAGTTTTCTCTATTTGCATGTGTTCTAAAACTGTAGTATGGTGATCTGTCCACTGTAGATTAGTGCATTGTTGTCACTATTTCTAATCTATGTCCATATTCAACATTACATCTGCCACGATCACAGTATGTTCTACGTACTGCAGAGTTTGTCCACACAGGCATCAGGACAGGAAGCACAGGGGGGTCCAGCCTTGTAAGGTGGCCATGTCCTGAAGTTTCCTCTGATGTCAACAAGAAAAGGGATCAGTCTTTTCTCTATTTCTTCACAAACAAAAATTAATTTAGAATTAAGTGTTCTCCAACACTGTCAATTTGGTTTGTGTGGGTACAGAAAGTGTAGCGTACGCTCTGTAATAATGGCAGCCGTAGAAATAGATGTTGTTAGGACACAGTGTCACTCCACAGCCAATCCTGTATGAGCTGTTCCACACCACCTGGCAACACAAAAACACATTGTTTTCAGGTTAGTTTTTAAAACGTCCAATAAACTTTGTCATAAATGACTTGTGCATTTTTTTAAATACAGTAGTGTCTGTTTCTTATGATAAGCTTATGATAAACTGAAACTGTTGGGACTCAGCCGTGGGGGGCAGCTGATTCTGTTGCTGCTTGTGTTTTTCATTTCTTTTCTTTCAGGTGCTCCAGGGACCTCTGCGGCTGCAGAGCAGGGAATCTGCTCCACCCGCCTCTGCTATTCTGATTAACAGTCTGATTAACAGTTCAGTTACCTTCTGTGGTAGTACAGAACCAGCCAATCTAGAAACCTTTGTAATCTTCTGTAAACTATTTTTCCTCCCAGGTTGTCTGCTCTGGTTCCCCTCCCTGTGGTGGCTGCTTCCTGTGGTGCACACCTGCCTGCTGGCTTTTGGATCTCTTTTTGAGGACGCTTTCACTTGTGTTTGTTCTGCATAATCAAGTATTTTGTTGAGGACAAGTGCATATGAGGCTAGTTCCATTTAAGGTTCCCTTGCTACCTTAGTGGTTGTGTAAAACACCTTAAGTCAGTTTGGGTTGTTTTTGACACTAACATGATGCTTTGGTCACATGTTTTTGTGCTGAAATCCTGAGTATTCATGGACAAGCAAATAAAGAAACACCTTCATCAATTTGCCAACACATGCAGACTCAACACAGAGCAGTGGTATGCTCATTACACTGGCAATTTTCTAAATAGGGCTTGGTTAAAACTACTATTGACAATGCAAATGTTTCCAGGAATCTACTACAACATGCTTGCTTAATGCTTTAAGACTTCATTGAAGTCTGCTACTCATCAATGATGTTGAAAAGTGAAAATGAGCTGAAGGGAGGCGATATCGCTGTATAATCTGCTGGTACCTGTGTGTAGTGGCCAATAGGCCCTCCATTGCTGGATCCATTGGGATAGAGGTAGTTTGACACCTCACTGTGCCAGGCAGTGATGACATCAGTCCATGACAAAACAGAGGACGAATAGAAGAGATTCTCACCCATTTCATATCCTGCTTGATGAACAGAAACACAGGGCAGTGCTAAATTATGCTGTTTATGCAACATTCTGTTTTGATGCCTAGGCTAAAGTTATTTAGATAAAACAGGGTTCATTAAAAGGCATCTAGATCAAAATCTACCTAATTGCATGTTACTCTGTCTAATTTGTTATTAAATGAAGGCATTAAGACTGAAGATAAGAATGTTCACTTTGACTGATCAATCACAAGGTTACTCAGTTCACAGGAAAACTATTCCCCATTCTCTGTGTTGGTATATAAGTAATGGCATGTAAAGGAAACAATGAAACAGACATTCTGTTACCGTTAAACATGCGGGTGCTGGGAGCTCCATGAGCCAGAACACATTTATCAACACAGGCCTGAGCACTGACTGCAACTTCTGTGCTGTATTCCTGAAGAAGAAAAAACTGCAGATCAAGTTTCATTTTAAATCCTCAATGCAAAAAGAAACATCATTTCTCTTGTCAGATTCTGTGTCCGAGCTGCCAGTATAGAGCGCAACACTGATGACACATTAGGCCAACCTGATTGATACACATTTTGTTAAGAAAAGGAATCTCACCACCAATATGTTCTTGTCCTTTCTACAGTGTACATGAAGCTTGTAGTCCTAGTCACTTGTTAGCAGACATTTAAAAACATTTGAGAGCTTGTGTTAACCTTACACCTTATTGCTGACACCCAGAAACATTAGTGTTGGGCAGTACATTAATACTTTTCAACTGGCTACTGTCTTTCTATTAATGTGTGTGCATGCACTTACAGCACACATGCATGCTGAGTTAAAAGTCCATGTGAAATGGATAATTTGATAATCATCATTAGCAATATTCAATAAGTCTCCAATCAAAGAACACCACCGCATGCAGCTTCTAAATGACCAAAAGGTGGGGTTATATGAATTGTCATTACTCAGCTGTTACTTGAAAGAAATTACCGTACAAAAAGAGTATGTAATATGGCCTCTAAAACCCATTGTTTGGTCGAATAGATGACTGCCCAGGCTTTTCTTTTTGTTGTTTTGCTACTTTACTATTGAGATTTGATGTCCTTAATAAAAAAAATGTAAGTGCTAGAATATGCTTTTGTATTTAATTCCTAACCATAACTATGTTTATACTACTTACTTTCAAGGTTTACCAATAATAAAAGGCTTTGTATTCTTTCTGCTGACCATCTAACGTTTCAGTTGCATTTGGACTGTGGGTTTGAGCGATTTGAAGTGAGTGTCAAAAATATCTGTGAACTCCACAGACTGTATAACCCTGATTTTAAAGAGATGCCTGCCCCCTTTCAATATTCACAGCTGTGAGTAGCTTAGGAGTTTACCTCTTGCATATTGTGAGGTGAAACAAATGCCAATCATTTCATATTAACATTTTCTGATTGCTGACAGCAGCACTGACCATCAGCAGCATGTCAGATGCAGTAGGCTCGACTGCCCTCCTGAAGGTGTTGTGCTGGTTTGTGATCTCAGCCTGCACTGCTGTGTCTTCAGGACAAATGTCTGCACACACACACACACACACACACACTTGTGTAAACAGCAAATTAGAGACATAATAAGTGATATTTACTCTGGTGGCTTAACATTCATGATATGACTCACAAACATATCCTGGTTTAATTGCTTTGAAATGGCTTGACATAACAAAAGAACACAAAGGAAATCCCATAATCTTATTGGGAGACTTAGCAGCATGGTGTCAGCTGATGCTGTGAAGTCAGACAAAACTTATGCATTTATCACAGTGCTTACCTTGCTGTGGACACACCATGGCATGTATGGAAGTGCATTTGAAAATGAGAGGAAATTCAGGTTAATATCTCATTGAAACAATATGTGGACTTACTGTAGGGTCCCTGCCAGTATTTTAAGATTTGCTGTTACAGTCTATAATTGTAAAATTGTGTCAGTCACGTGGAGGTTCAAGTATCATTGACATTGGAAACAATGGATGAATCTTTTGTGGCGTCACCCATTTGTTTCTGAAGCACTGTTTTGAGTCTCTGAGATGCTCCGACCACATTAGCAGCATTACAGTCCGCCAAAACTCCAAATATGGACAAACAGGGGGAGTGGGAATGAAGCTGAGGTGGGCAGGTAATCACAGAAGCTGCGAAGCTTGTCACTCAAAGTGGTAACGCTCATAATTATATGTAATTTTAAGTCCGAATATTTTTAAAATGTGTGAGTTATATAAAATTCACCCCCACAGAGGATACTAGAAGGGATCTTATCAGTTGTGATAAGAATCATACCAGCTTAGATAAAAAGCTGCTTGCTTATGCAGCCACCCACCTCAGCTCTACTAACGCTCTACCTCATTTCTCATAGTGGGATTAACTGAGTGTTAGATGAACTCTGGTGCTGCGCCCAGAACCACCACACTGCGCTTAAAAACCAATCTTCACAAGTTTCATCTTTATTTAGAGATGGTTTGGTATTATTAAGGTTTTTGTCTAAGTCTCAATGTCTAAACCTAACTGAAGTTACATTTACACAGGTGATGAAACATTTTTTGACTTAACTAAAACAAGATGTGCTGTTTTGGAAATTTCAGAATGTCTGGCGAAGAAAGTATTCACATCACACAAATGGAGTTAAATGCCACCTGAAGTAAAATACTGTATTTTCATTTTCACATTTTCAAATGTCCTTACATGTCTTTGTACAGTACCTTACCATACTTAATGTAATTAAGAACAGAATCATGCTTCTACTCACCAAAACACAGGAAGAGTGGACTTGATGCAGTGTCAACATGCAAATCAGGACTGCAAACATTTTCTCGACAGATAGGATCCTGTTGTGGTAAAGGGCTCACTTTGACATTTGTTCTGCATTAAAAAAGTGTTCTGAATAATTTATTGATTAAAAATAAACACCCATTAAATTATTATTATATTTAAAGGGATTGGAAAATCATACTAAAATAAATCTTGGTGTGTCGTACCTGCTTCCAGGTCTTCAGGAAAAGGTGAGCTGGCACCTCTCTGTCCCTCCTCTTATAGTTCCAGCTCAGGTGCTCACTACAGTGATAAATGTGTCACGGTTTCCATCAGCTGAAAGTGCTGCAGCAGTATCCAGGGCTTTGCATACTGTACAACCAGGAGTCCATCACACAACACTGAAGAGGCTTTGTCTTCAAAATAGTGCAGCTGACAGGGGGTAAACAAGGAACTGTTAAGCACTATGGGTGTAGTGACTACCTGATGTATTGGCTTGTGTTTACACAGGATAGAAAGACTTTTGAGGGTCAGGGTAAATAAAAGAAAAGGAGCAGTGGTAGATTAAAAGATAAAAATGAATGGTGATGTATGTAAATGGATTAGTCATGTGGCTCCTGTTTGGCTGAAGACACACCCATTGCTGGCTTTGGCATAAAATACAATGCATCCCAAAGCGGATTCTGACCAATATATGTATGGAAAAATTGACCTTTTACTTCTTTGGAATGGCAGCAGACTCATCCGAAATTTCTGTGTGTGTGTGTGAGTGTGACTATGGTCTGCATATCTTGTGTTTTGGCAAAAAGTTGTTTTGTTTTACTCTTTCACAATCAGTACAATGACTGATTTCCATGACTGATCACAGAATTTGTTTTTTCATACCAGTCAATAATTTATTGTTACGATATAAATCAAATCACAATTTCTGCCAAGCTTAGCAAATCCTGTTGGTCTATAATGCCAACTCATGACTGGGGGCTCTCCAACGGTCGCTGTTCTCGATCACGGCGGACCTGGACAATTTGCTGCAGCCCACATCTTTGCAGCCAGTAAAGTTGCTGCCGATACACTGCCTGTTCTTGACTGATGGGACCGACACCTAGGCTGCAACCCTGAAAAAGTTAGGTCAAGTGCATGCAAACTCTTGTCTAAGTGTGTTGAATGGCTCCAAACAAAGTCAAACTGCCTTTAAATATTGGTTATTGTTTTTGTTATGTGTCAGAACAAGCTGACAGAAACATGACTTGCTCTGTTTACTGTTTGGGGAAAGCCAATTGAGCCTAGTAATGAATAAAATTTAGTGTTAAGACTGTCACTGTCAACCTCTACATACAGTGGGTGTTACAACCCGGCTCATTGAGGGAAAAGGGAAGAACACAAAATCAGGTGGAGTTGGTTTCATATTTTATTAATTCAGATAAATTAAACTCAAAATATTTGGGCGCACAGTTTCTAGAGAAAAGAAACAATCAAAACTTGCAACACAAAACTACTTGGCTCAAAAAGGAGCAACTCCGGCTTTAACAGCAAAAAAAGTTAGGTTAAGTGCAAACTCTCGTCTAAGTGTTTGCATAAGTGAAAAAATTAGGAGGAATACAAAACAAATACACACAAAAAAGGGTTCACAAAGTTCTCAATAAACCAAAAGAAATCGCAGGCACCAACCCCGGCAGAAACAACACAAAAGAACAATCACACTCTCAATAGGTTTTATTAACTCAGTTAATAGATCAAACCAACAACACAGGTCACAGAAAATCAGTGGACGGCCAACAACAGACAAAATTACACAACCAGCCGCCGCCAAACGTCCATCTACGCCAGCTTTAAATAAAGTGTCGCCGTCCTCTGATTGGCTGTTCAGGCTGCTAGTTTAATGACACCTAGACGCTCACCTCTTCTAGGATGCCCTGACGCCATTATGCTGCGACGAGAGAGATAGTGAAGAAGAGAGAAAGAGAGAGAGAGGAGAGAGAGAGGCGCACCAGAGAGGGAGGAAAAACAGCGCAACCATGTACCCTACTTCACCGGCCGTAACAGTGGTTACATAAAGTATTCAGACCCCCTCATTTTTTCACTCTGTTATATTGCAGCCATTTGCTAAAATCACTTAAGTTTTTTCCTCATTAATGTACACACAGCACCCCATATTGACAGAAAAACACAGAATTGTTGACATTTTTGCAGATTTATTAAAAAAGAAAAAGTGAAATATGACATGGTCAGACCCTTTGCTGTGACACTCATATATTGAACTCAGGTGCGTCCATTTCTTCTGATCATCCTTGAGATGGTTCTACACCTTCATTTGAGTCCTGCTGTGTTTAATTATACTGATTTTACTTCTCTGGAGAG
Organism: Parambassis ranga; assembly: GCF_900634625.1. Classification (NCBI taxonomy): domain Eukaryota; kingdom Metazoa; phylum Chordata; class Actinopteri; family Ambassidae; genus Parambassis; species Parambassis ranga. The sequence continues at coordinate 21,785,025 of NC_041036.1, forward strand.
ACCTAAAAATGGCTGTTCACCATCCATCCTGACAAAACTGGAGAGAATCTGCAAGGAATAGCAGAGGATCCCATAATCCAGATGTTGCATCTTTCCCCAAAAGCTTATGGTCAGCTCCCACTTGAGGTCCTAGGTGATGGTGGTACGCAGGAGGTGGAAGGAGTCCACAGTGGAGATGGGAGTGTCTGTCAGGGTGAGGGGGAGCGATGGAGCTGGCACTTTCCGCAAGTCTACAATCATCTCCACTGTCTTCTGGGCGTTCAGTACCTTACCATACTTAATTACCATACTTAATGTTCCAGGTTCTTGACGGCACACCAGAACACTACATGGTCCACCTCCCTTCTGTAGGCAGACTCATCCCCATCTGAGATTAGGCCAATGAGGTTGGTGTCATCAGCAAACTTAATCAGCTTGACAGACTGGTGATCGGAGGTGCAGCAGTTGGTGTACAGGGAGAAGAGAGGAGTCAGGCACTTTCAGCAGGGACCTGGGTGGATTGTGTTGAAGGCAGAGCTGAAGTCCACAAACAGGATCCTAGCATAGGTTCCGGAGAGTCCAGGTTGACAGCATCATCAACAGAACTTTTGGCTCTGTAGGCAAACTGCAGGGAGTCCAGGAGGGTGGCCGTGATGGTCTTGCAGTGAGACAGAACCACGTCAGTGCCACAGGTCTGTAGTCATTAATTCCAGATATCCTTGGCTTCGTGGGGACTGGAACTACGGTGGAAGATTTGAAGCAGGCTGGCAGGTGGCATGACTCCAGAGGGGTGTTGAAAATGTCTGTGAACACTGTCCTACCGCAGCCTGAATGGATTCTGTATATTACGAGGTGCCACCTAGCGGTTTGGAGGACATGCGTGTCTGATAGCCAGATTTGAAAATAGGTCTGAACGTATCCAGCTTAACGGCTAACCATATTCAGTCCTATTCCAGATGGATTGACTTTCTCCAGTGTTAACGGGGCCTTTGTAGCAGTTTCTATCCCTGCTTCTGAAAGCAGCCTCCTTCTCTAGCCTCAGTCTGAGTTTATCTGTGAACCAGGGTTTGTCATTTTATTCTATTCTCCAATTTTTTTTCCTTCTCCCATAGTCACAGAATGCAGTTCAGCATCATATTCTGATACAGTGGGGGTAGTTGCTGAACCCATACTGATGTGCAATCAGCACTACCATCAGTACTTGAGTGTGCTGTCTTGTGTGAGGTATCTCCTCACCATCTCTGTGACTTCTGATGTAGGGATGCAGGTGAACAAGGAGGTGACGTCAAATGAGACCATGGTGTTGCCTGGGTCCATTCAGATCTTCTCCATCTTGTTCACAAAGTCCTGAGAGTTGTGGATGTGATGTAGTGTGTTCCCCACCAGTGGTGTCAGGATTTCAGCCAAGTGCGTAGCCACATTGTATGTGACTGACTCCTTCTTTGTGTATCTTGGGGAGTCGACTATTAAGCTTAGTGTTACTGTTAGGGATGGAACGGTTCACCAAATCCACGGTTCGATTCGTATCACGGTTCTGAGGTCACAGTTTTCGGTTCAGTTCGGTTTACAATGTTGAGGTTTTTTCTACTCTGGAAATACCATAGATGAGCATAAATTGTATATCCTTATTATCTAACATTTACTATATTTAAGAATCAGTTCAGTGTTTCCTCTACGATTACCATTATATTAGAAGGTCAAGTCAATTTTATTTTTCCTATATTTTCTATATAGCACCAGATCATAACAGAGGCCATTCAAAATAACCTTGCTTATACAACAGGTCTATTGATCTTTTAATAGACAAACTAAACAGCTCATGTTATTTATCTTATTTGAACTTCAGCATGTCATTTCTGTCTTGACAGAACCCTCGGCAGCTTTGCACACAATTGGATGCAGAGTGGTGTGGGTCTCTCTGCTCTGACTGCAGCTGAAACTGCTGTGTGAAGATATTGTGAGACTGACCACCTGAATGCGTTGAGGTGGGGAAGGAGCTCACAGTCACTGCTTGTCGAGGACAGTAGCCTGACTGCAGAATGATGCTTGCTTTTACGTGAAGCAAAAACATTAAATGTATGAACATTGAATGTGGATTGGTTTGGGACATAAACTTTGTGTACTTTGTAAAAATGATATTTGCAAGGTTTCAAAATTGTTGCAAATTTATTTTTTATGTTTTTTTGTTCAGGAGATGATTTAAAAATGTTATATAAAAAAGAAAATGAATTGTTTAAATTTAAATCTAGGTTTGATAAAAATAAGTTATTGTTAAATTTAAAAAAAATGAAGGTTGTGGTTTTTGGTAATGAAAGACAGACAGAAGTTACTTGATGGTATAAAAACTGAGAGTGTATCTGATTTTAGATTTGACATGGAAAACTATAAGGTGTTTATGAATGTATTTATTGTGAACAGAGCTAGGTATGTTTTACTGTTCAATTATACTGCCTTATTTTAGTTATAAATATGAAATAACACCCACAATATAGTTGTGGGTGATAGAAATATAATTTAGTCATAAAGGTTTTTCTTGTTGATGGTGATAAAGAATGAATTATTGAAACATTTAACTCTCTTTGGACATTACTTTCATTCTTGCATATTCTTTTTGCACATCACCAAGACAAGAGGGAATGCTACAGTGTAATTTTGATATCATTTCCAAGCAGAATTGTAATATCATATAGAAGTCTGCTGTGAGGGAACCCAGCTGCATAACTGCAAACAGCATCTCACTAAGAAGTGCAAACTTCATTTGCAAAGTGTCAGTTTGCTTTCCACTGTAAGTGGTAATAAATGCTCACAGCAATGATGGATATCGTGGGTGTAGTTTCTTATGTACCAATGGTGTTGTATACATCCAGATATGCTTTCTAGGAACAAAAACTCTCCACGAGGTAAGATTTGAAGTCACACCAAGTACTGCTTGCAGGACCCTGAGAAAAGGTACAAGCAGGAAACTGACATAATGAAGTGAAGTGTGGCTCTGTGAAGCCAAAGGGGGAAAGGTTGACATCTTTGGTTGCCATTGTTTTTTTGCTCAGCTAAATTTCCATTTTTATCACAGGGGGCAGACTCACATCAGTCAACAGTCAACATGGGAGCTTTGGAAGATGCCAAACAGAACACAACTGCATGAAAAGTTGGATAATAACAATAGACCCAGTGATCCAATAATGTTATTAGTTAACTGCTAAGACCATTCAGTGCTGCGTTCACCCACTCATCTCTGTTTCTGTCTGTCAGCCAATCATGGAAGTCTGATGCTTCCACAAACACAGCCTGCACAAACAATATGCTTGGCTGCCCACCTACACAACCTGTTCCTCTTTGTTTCTCTCATAGTTCTCCGGTGGGAAAAGATAAACCACTGTGTTAAACAGTGAAGTCAAATTTGCTACCAACTTTCAGAACAATAATCACACATTTGATTACAGTTTTTTCTGATTGCTTAAACACTAACAATGATTCTTATAGCGCAATTTCTAAAACTGTTAATAGTTATAGCAAAATCACTCACTGAGTTTGCAAAACTAAAAGCCAAAAAACTGCTTTACACTCAATTTGCATTTTTGTAACACACAATTTGCAAATGTATAAATATAATCCACTTCACAGCACTCTTGTTGCTGAACTGTAAACACAACTCACTGCTTTACACACAACTTCCAAATGATCAACACACTCCTAGTCAAACTACACACATTTATGGCTGGTATTTACACTATTTTGCCAACTGTCTGGCTACACTGTCACATGTGAGAACTGTTTTACATCATTAGTTCACTTTGCAATCAGCATGAGATCTGTAAATAAGACACAGGTAAGCTTCAGTGTGGAGAACAATGGAGGGAGAAGAAGACTGAGAAGAGTGAGAATTAGAGGAGGATGAGGACATGAGGAAGCAGGAGGAAGAGGACGAGGAGGTGAAGAGGAAGGAGGAAGGGTAAGAAGAAATAGAATTACTGATGTCATCGGAGCTACAATAGTGGATCATGTGATCAACCATGGAATGACCCTGAGGGAAGCTGCCAACGGGTTCAGCCTGAGCCGCTACACTGTAGCAAGCATCATAAGGACATATTGATGAGAATGGGTTAGTACAGTTCCTTCACTCTACGTTTTGTAGTAGTACCATACTCTAATGAGAAAAACAACAATACTGTACATGTAAAACTGAAACTGTTACTCCACAGAATTACTAGACATCCAGCATCTGGAAGGAGGCATGCAAGGATATGGACCAGGCATCATGTCAGGCCTGGATACGGCACTCCAGGAGACATGTTCCCCGGTGCCTTGGACTAGAAGACATTGCATGCGACGTTGATGAAATTCTGTGGCCGGACCCAGAGAGACAATGAGACTGATTTTCTCTCTCTTTCAGTGAAATTGTATGTTTTCTTGTGTTTGTTTTGATGTGTGTGAATAAACATTCATACTTGAAATTTGAATCCCTGTGTGTTTATAGAACTATTTATGACAAAAGTTTGACCTCACATGGACAGACCTTATGCACAGAGAAAGCAAAAGCCAGATGTGTTTTCAGTTAATACCATCAGTGTGTAGTTGGCACATTGTGTGCTTAGTAATATGATGGTTTGTGTTAACTGTGTGGTACAAAAATACCATTTTTACAAAGGTTTGAAGAGTTAAGCAACATGTATTAGCTTTTGCAAAAGATCTACAATGTTTTGCTGATTTAGTGTAAGGTTTTTTTATTTGTGTGTAGAGTTTTGCACAAATAGCCAATAGTTACAGAAATGTGCTTAAGCAATCAGAAAAAACTGTAAATAGTTCTATAAACACAGGGATTCAAATTTCAAGTATGAAGTTTATTCACACACATCAAAACAAACACAAGAAAACATACAATTTCACTGAAAGAGAGAGAAAATCAGTCTCATTGTCTCTCTGGGTCCGGCCACAGAATTTCATCAACGTCGCATGCAATGTCTTCTAGTCCAAGGCACCGGGGAAAATATCTCCTGGAGTGCCGTATCCAGGCCTGACATGATGCCTGGTCCATATCCTCGCATGCCTCCTTCCAGATGCTGGATGTCTAGTAATTCTGTGGAGTAACAGTTTCAGTTTTACATGTACAGTATTGTTGTTTTTCTCATTAGAGTATGGTACACCTACAAAACTCAGTGTGAGGGAACTGTACTAACCCATTCTCATCAATATGTCCTCATGATGCTTGCTACAGTGTAGCGGCTCAGGCTGAACCCGTTGTCCAGCTTCCCTCAGGGTCATTCCATGGTTGATCACATGATCCACTATTGTAGCTCCGATGACATCAGTAATTCTATTTCTTCTTACCCTTCCTCCTTCCTCTTCACCTCCTCGTCCTCTTCCTCCTGCTTCCTCATGTCCTCATCCTCCTCTAATTCTCTCTCTTCTCAGTCTCCTTCTCCCTCCATTGTTCTCCACACTGAAGCTTACCTGTGGCTTATTCACAGTGCTCATGCTGATTGCAAAGTGAACTAATGATGTAAAACAGTTCTCACATGTGACAGTGTAGCCAGACAGTTGGCAAAATAGTGTAAATACCAGCCATAAATGTGTGTAGTTTTACTAGGAGTGTGTTGATCATTTGGAAGTTGTGTGTAAAGCAGTGAGTTGTGTTTACAGTTCAGCAAAAAGAGTTCTGTGAAGTGGATTATATTTATACAATTGCAAATTGTGTGTTACAAAAGTGCAAATTGAGTGTAAAGCAGTTTTTTTGCTTTTAGTTTTGCAAACTCAGTGAGTGATTTTGCTATAACTATTAATAATTTTAAAAATTGGGCTATAGGAATCATTGATAGTGTTTAAGCAATCAGAAAAAACTGTAAACTGCTACAATCTTTTCATCTGAACCAGCATGTAAAATCCCCCAGCCACAGCAAAGGTCACATTTTAGATCTGGTGATCTCAAACTGTGTTGACGTAACACAAGTATCCCTAACACCATTTCCTGTCACGGATCACAGCGCAGTGCAGTTCCAAATTTCACTCCTTCCTGACCATAAACCTTGCTGAGATTTTCTGCCAAGCTTTTATTGAAAATTGGGAATCTGAAAAGGAAAACGGCAGCACAGTTGAGGAGCTGGTTAGTAATTTTAATAGCACCTGCTCCTACATTTTAGACTCCATAGCTCCGGCTAGATGTAAAGTTTTAAAGCCCACAGTCCTGCCTTGGTTAAATGAAGACACAAGGAACATAAGAAGAGATTGCAGGAGAGCTGAGAGGAAATGAAAAAAGACAGACAAAGCACATCACTGGTCGCCCTAAAACAATTAATGATTAAATATCAACACACTGTAAAAGAAGCTAGAAATACCTATTTCTCTAAAATCATTACAACTAACAGAAACAACCCCAGAATCCTCTTTAAAACAATAAATTCTGTTCTGAGTCCCCCTGCGATTGAGCCTGCTGAACCCTCTCCTGAGAAATGCGGTGAATTTCTTAACTATTTTTTAACTAAAGTCTGTGACATCCACAAACAATTCCGTTCTGTCTTTGTCAAACCAAAAGAAAATTGTTCCACCCCTTTCGCTCTAAAACAGTTTCATGAAATTTCACTCCCCTCACTGGAACGCATTGTTACGCAGTTAAGGCCTACCACCTGCCTCTCAGATTGCATCCCTTCTTGGTTTTTAAAAGATGTACTTCACACGGTTGATCCCAGTATGCTAGCCATTGTAAATGGTTCTCTCTCCTCTGGCATTGTCCCATCTTCTCTCAAACATGCCATCGTTTGCCCTCTCTTAAAGAAGCCTGTACTCGATCCCGCTGTTCTAAGTAATTACAGACCAATATCTAAGCTACCATTTCTATCAAAAATTCTAGAAAAAGTTGTGGCTTCCCAGTTAACTTCTTTCATGAATAATAATTACATTTTTGAGAAGTTCCAGTCAGGTTTCCGGAGCATGCATAGCACGGAGACGGCACTTGTAAAAGTCTCAAATGACCTTCTGTTGGCGGCTGACTCTGGTCTACACTCAATTTTAATCCTCCTAGACCTCAGCGCCGCATTTGACACTGTGGATCACAATGTTTTAATCAGCCGTTTGAAGTACACTGTTGGAGTCAGTGAAGTGGCACTAGAATGGTTCACCTCATACCTGTCAAACAGGTCCTTTTCTGTGATACTGGGTAACACATCCTCAGTGTCCGCCCCCCTGTCATGTGGTGTGCCCCAGGGATCCATACTGGGTCCTCTTCTCTTCACTATCTACATGCTACCCCTCAGTGATATCCTGCACAGACACAATATTAACTTCCACTGTTATGCTGACGACATCCAACTCTATATACCACTCACACCCGGTAGCTCTGATGGCTCACATATCCTGTCCTGTTTAACAGAAATTAAGAACTGGATGTCCAGCAATTTCCTACAGTTAAACGATGCTAAATCAGAAATTATTATCATTACACCTTCCACCCCCATCCCCAGCTATGTTGCCCACCTTTCCACCTGTCTTGGCACCTGGTCTAAAAATATATGCACTGAGGCCCGCAACCTGGGTATCATCTTTGACTCCAGACTTTCTTATGACACTCAAGTTACCAAGGTTGTTCAATCCTGTTTCGCACAGCTAAGGCAATTAAGAAAAATTCGACCATTCCTCTCCCCACCTCTGTTTGAAACAGTTATACATGCACTAATCTCCTCCAGGCTAGACTACTGCAACGCCCTCTATTCTGGTATCAGTAAACATAACATTCACAGACTACAATTAATACAGCATGCCGCTGCAAGGCTTCTCACTCATACAAGGAGAAGTGACCATATAACACCAGTTCTAGCTGCCCTTCACTGGCTCCCTGTGAGTTTTAGAATTGATTTTAAGATTTTACTGATGGTTTTTAAAGCAATAAATGGCCTCGCCCCCTCCTATATGCAGGACCTTTTAACCCCTCACGAGCCTGAACTCCGCCTGAGATCCTCTGGAAAACTCCTCCTATCAGTCCCCACAACCCGGCTAATTACAAAAGGTGACCGCGCATTTGCTGCATATGCGCCCAAAATCTGGAACTCCCTGCCAGAGGATATCAGGCAGGCTAACTCAGTGACTTCTTTTAAATCTCTTCTTAAAACTCACTTTTATTGTTTAGCGTTTTCATAAACTCATTTTCATTTATCCATTCATTTATTGTTTTACTTTATTGCTTTTTAATTGTTTTTATGCTTTATTCTTATTTTTATCATTATTTTGTATTTTATTCTATTTTTAATATTTTAAATTGTTTTACGTCTTATTGACTCACCTTGTGTTTATGAATGTTACTGGATGGTATTTTAACCAAGTTCTGCTGTTCCTGCTTGGATTTTATTTTACAGCACTTTGAAGCTGAGTGTTTAAAAAAGTGCTTTATAAATAAAGTTATTATTATAATTATAACCTCCTCCTCCTTTGATTATATTCTTTAAAAACAGCGTTTCATGCCGTTTCAAACATGTAATTTGTCAGAATATAATACAAAATATATAATATATAATAATGTTTTGGAGGCCACCTGTGATTTTTTGCTACACCTTGTTTTTTGAATCCTTGCACTGACTTTTGTCAGTTAAAATAAAGACTTTGTTTTGCCACGTGACTGCCCTGTGCCTTGCATTTGTGTCCTCTCACAGACAATTGCTGACACAAACTTTTTTTATGTCATGGTGAGCTAATGCTAGGCAATGTTCTTCTGAAATCAGACTCATCTTACTTAGATTTGAATTTGTGTTGGCAGGTCCTAGTCCAATAGGGTAGTTGCAGGACATTTCCATCTTTTTCAGGAGACTTGTCATTACGGTAATTCGACGCCTAAAATAAGATTAACTAAAACTATGGAGCAGAGATTAAGGTCATGATTACATTGTGTAGGTGCAGTAGGTGCACAGTAATCACACAGCTGTGTCTTAGTTTGGGGGATCCATACTTCAAAGCCTTGTCTTTGTTAGCTGCACAGAATGTTGTCCAATTTTCACTCCTGTCGCCTAGCAACCTTGACAGCTGCAGTTGTATTTAAATGCAATACTCCTCAGGTGTTTTTAAATACTGTCATTCATGCACAAGGAAAGGATAGAGTGTGTTGGAATGGATTAACTTGCTGAATGTTTCATGTTTCTTGCTGAATGTCAAAACACTGCGAACATGTCCAGCTCTTGCATGTTTTGTTATGCTTTTAAATAATCAGCTACTCTTCCCATTATAAATGGAAGAAACACGTTTACATGTTCACAGGTCTGTAAGAAATTTAGATGTCAACCTTGATGAGACGTCCAGACTGTGATGAGCTTGTAGCTCGGTAAAAGTTGTTAGTGGTCTCACTAGGACAACATGCTGGTGTTTGCCAGTTAAACACTAATGCTTAGCACTTGTATTTCAGTTTGCATTTTTTACTCTCTTAAAAACAAGTACTCAGTTTAGTAGTTGTTGAGTTGACTGTACATGTGGTTGACTTATGACTCATTTTCCACATTAATGTAAGTTTAATGCAGTTGAAGATTTGAAGGGGACACTGGTCAGTCCCTTCCTAACCCTCAGTTCTATTTTTGCATGTGGTGTGTTTATAAAACCTGGGTATATCATTTTAATAATGTTTTGGCCTCCACCATCGTAGAATTTTGTGATCTTGATTTTCTTTGTCTCCATCTGTATATTGGACCTGCAATCATGTTTCTGCTCCATGTGAGGGCAGCAGAATCAAGCTGTGAATATAACACTGATACCAATGTTGACATATATTTTGCCTATTTATGCATTCAGCAACACAAGTGTTCAGTTAGAGTGGTGTCTCTGTATTTACTCAACATTCACTCAGTTCTATCCTCTTTAGCTGCTAAATGCTTCACTGCGGTGGAAATTTTTTTGATGCCACTTCATCAGGGCTTTTGTTACTGTCCAGAATGCCACAAATGTGTGCAGGGATGTTCTGTATACATGCATAGTCTATCTATGTGGTAAAAATGTAGTTCATATATCAGAAATCTGCTGTTTCTTCAGAGCGGTGGTCCCTCATACAGACGCTTAAATAATAAATGTAGGGAATATAGGGGGTCCTGGCCAGGGTATATTAAATATGAAAACCATCACAGAGGAGTGCGCGCACGCACACACACACACACACACACAATCATATATGACAAGCCAACTGTTTTTTTTTTGTCAAACCTGCTCCCAAAACTCTCTCAGCCTACAGGTCTGAGCACATGTGAGTATTGACTATATGTGGCACAGCGCTCCTCTACCTTTTTCTACTTTTATTTCTCAAACAAACTATTGATTACTCTTTCTGTCCTCCTACCTTTATTTAATCCTTTACTCCCCGAACAACACCTATCAGCCCTCCTCCTGCTGCTTCTCTTCCCTCACTTTGACTCTGGTATTTCCCAATAAAGCCCCCTCCTCCTCTCTATCACCCTCCTCCTCCTTCCCTTTTCCTCTCTCCTCCCCCTATCCTCTCCTCAGATGGATTCTTCAGTCAGTCGTGTGGAACTGGTGCGGCTGCCGGAGAGACAGACACTGAGGCAAAGAGGCAGTTTATGAACAGACGGTGGGTCAGAGCGCTCAGTTGCTTCTGACAATCACAGGGGAGCGAAAGAGAGACACCGGAAGAGAGGCAAACAGAGAGAGCGAGAAAACCACACAGAAAGATAGGTTTAAAAGGGAGGGAGGGACATGAATATGTGACAGGATGTGGTTTCCCTGATCGTGCAGAACACTGGTATACAGGCATACTTTAAGCATGACCTAAACACACCGAGTGTACAAGTGTGTTTCAGCTCTGTTTGGTTGTGAAGGAGAAGACGAGGCAAACCACTGGAAGTGCTGCTGCAGCTGCTGAGCCTGTTGTGGACTCACTCTGATTTCTCTGCTGTCTGCCTGCTGAAGGATTGTGTTTCCCTCAACCCAGCCAGCTCTACAGCAACCTCAGTCAGCTTGTCTGAAGCTGTCCTCCATCCCCTCTCGGTAGAATGCGATTCTCAGCTGGAAGCTCTGGTCCAGCTGCTACATTTGTATCCAACCAGTGAACTTTTCAACCAGATTGGGAAAACTAAACAGGTAAGTTGCTTTCTGGTTCTGCACAGTGCTGGTGGGTGTGTGTGTATTTAAACTTCCAAACAGAAGTGGTACTGTACTTCCACTTGTACTGCCACTGTAAACCACTGGTGGCAATTGTTTACAACAGTGAGTTGATTCATTAGACAATGCCGCAAGCCACAAGTTTGGCTTTTGAGTAGTAGTGTGTTCAACAGCAAGCTCTGAATCCACCATATGTTCGCACATTCACACACTGGTCATTCATCAAGCAGTGGCTCAGTGGTATAGCAGCTTCATTTAATTTAATTTAATTTAAGCATGTCAATAGGATTGGTTGTTTTGCAGTTGTATGTGTGATGATGGTACAGAGTACAGAGCCAACTACCCCTGGATCCAATCTCTGACTAAGTCTTGACAGTAGTTCTGTCACTGGTAAGGAGGAAGAAGACAGGAGATGATGTGTGATTTGTGTGGGTTTCCCCCTGTTTTGGTACAACCTTGTCCATCTGTACAGGACTATGTGCTCTGATTCACCCAGGCATGTGTATGAGCAGAAGTTTAAAAGGGAAAAACAAACCTTCTATACCTCCTGGTAAAGGTGGTGTCAGTAAGAAGGAAGACGATGGGCGTGAGAGAGAAAAAATGCCTAGGAGGGGGAAATGAGTGTGTGTGTAAAAGAGGGAAAGTAAATGAGAGAGCTCAATTCACTGAACCGCTGATAATTAGTTCCAGCTGGGGAGTTGTGGAGTTCTGGGCTGTGTTATCTTTACAGTGTTGGTGGGTCAGGAGTTCTCTCTGACTCTCACACACACATATTTGTACTTATTGAGATATTGCATTTCCATTACTGACCACAACCACATGCAACGCTAATGAGAAGCCTTTCTGAATATCTCAACCAAGTGTTAACCCTCAGACAATTTAACGGGCAGCTGCGGTTCAAGAGCGATGGCTGTTTTGATATTGTGGGCCAAACCTGCGCTACAAATCTCCCTTCAATGAGTAACTGTAACTGAGACTTTGTAAACCTTAAAGGTCAAGGTGCTTATTATCTTGCTGTTTATCATCATGCACTGCTCCATTTGCTTAACATCCTGGATGGGATAGTCACATTTATAAGTTCACTCCTCAAGTGTGAGTGTTCAGTCCGTGGAGTCCACTGTATTCTATTTAAAAAGAAGCCAACTATCGATAAATCCTGGAAAAGCATACATTTATTGGCAGCCTTTGAAGGAGCCTTAAAAAGAAGACAGCCTTGTCTCATCTGTCTTTATTGATGACTTACTAACATTTCTAACTGCAGATTTTTGACTTTTATTAATGATTCGTAAGCCAAGGACATCCTTCGTTGGCTCTGAAATAAAGCTGCGAGCTAAAGCCTGGCTTTAAAATCACTATAATCTGATATCATGTTTCTGAGATCTTTCCCTCAGCTGTCAGTTTATGTATTTTCTGAAGCTGCACTGATTTTCCTTCAAGCCAGCCTTTTAGCAAATAATCCTCACACGATATTTTAATCAACTTAGGTTTGCTATCTGTTCTAGGCACAGTGAGTCCCCCCATGGGGTGCAAAATTTGATTAAGGTAATTGGCAAGCACTGGCTGATGTACACTCCTCTCTGCTCTGTATGTACAGACAAACACCCACAGACAGGCAACAAATCACCAGAACATTTTATACTCAGAAATATTTTTAGGTTTTTAGGTCACATTTAATTGAAAGCTGTTTATTTTGAACATGTCGTAATGTGACCCTCTTGTTCTGCTGCCCCTATCAGAGGGGGAGAAACTCAAACAAGCTATAGTATATCTGAAGGATGTCAAAGGAACGTCTGCTCTTAATGGAACGGTCTGTATGTATCTTTCTGTAAGAGGTATTTCTGGTAATCATGATGTGCTGTCCAAGAGAACATGTATTTGTGTTGGAGCAGAGTAAAAAACAATTATGTGTAACACAATAACTTTTTACTGTCATACAAAGTGGAGTTGATCCACTACTAAACCAGTGATAAGAAGTAACTCGAAACTAGCACTGAAATGATGAACAACCAAAGACTTTTTGTTGTTTTTGTTTATTTTTAACCAGCTATTTGTCTTCATTGTTGATATGAAAGCCATCCTTGTTTCACTGAGGCTAAGAAACTTCCAAGACTTATAGGTTTTGTGCAGGTTGAGTTGAGACGATGTTATCTTTTGCACTTGTGTGGATAGCTTATGCCTAGGAAATGAAATCAAACTCATGACTGTCAGACATGTAGAGAGGAGAGGAGGGGAATAGGAGTATTTTCTCCTGTAGATGGAAGAGAGAAAAGAGGGAGGGACGACGACAGTCAAGAACAGAAAGCCATATGAAAACCAAAAGGGAGAAGAAAGAGGAAATCAGACAATGAAATAGAGAGGTTGAGAAAGACTGGTGCCTATTTTTGCCAGAGAAGGGAATAGTCATAAAGGGGTTGGTTCCCATGGCAATAGCTCCCTCGAAGAGCATGACTGTGTGTGTGTGTGTGTGTGTGTGTGTGTGGACAGACTGTAACTGGGCCTTGAGACTGTAAGAGGACGAGGTTGGAGAAGGCAAACTGCCTTGAAACGGCAGACGGACAGACAGACACTATTGTTCATGCGACTGTTGTCTCTGCCTCACTAATCACCCTTCATCTTCCATTTCTTTCTGCTGCATGCTTTCTATTATGTGTCGTCCTTGGGCATTTAAAGCAAATACAACATTCAGTGAGCTGAAAAAGCAATTCCACCTTTGACACTTATGGCCTTCTTTTTGGGAGGCAGTAAGATTTTATGTTTTTGCATTCTCACTATAGAAATCATTTTTAAGCCTGCTCATGAAGCACACACTCACTGATTTACTGATAGCAAAGTGTAATTACCATCTTTATAGTAACTTAATAGATTTTCTGCCATTGTGTGGTGGAGCACTGAGATCATGGTACCAAATCAGAATTTACTTCTGTTAGCTTCTACAATATATTGGGGATTTCTTTCTATGTATTTCTGAGGTTTGCGCTCTATATTCTCAGATTGGCATCAAGGACAGCTGCAGCAGTTTTAAAGTGAGAATTGACTAGTGGATCACAGTAGCATTCAGCCTGCCCCTAATCCATGAATAAGCAGAAGTCCAAGTAGAAAACACAGAACATACCCCACAGTGTGTTTTTTGGCCCAGACCAAGTAGCGTTGGTGTCCTAGCTAAAGAACTGCAGCTGAAATGAAAGTAACATCGTAAGGTAATTAGCCAAAATAAGACACAAACCCCAGTCTCTGGAGGGAGATCAAAACTTAACATTACCTGTCCCACCACTGCAGTTTGAAGTGTTTGGCAGCCTTCCTGTCTTTAGCTGTGCTTAGGAGCATTTATAGATGCATCACAGTGGCATATTCTTCTTTTCTGAGGTAGTGAAGGATGCAGCCATGGATGCTTTGTTGCCTAACATATTCCAGTAATCTTTGTGCATGATGATGGTTGAATCCTTTTTCCAATGACATACAGTGGGTTCCATAAACCTAAGCCAAATGGCTGTGGACTGAACCTACAATAATATCTACTGCAGGTTGCTAAGGCACCAGTGCAGCACATCATGATAAACAGAACGTATTTAATAAACCACAGTGGCCCATTTGATAACCTTTAGTGCAAACCTCTTAGAATGTAGACTGCCTATGGTGTACTGGATCTTTAAAAATCATGAATGCATGTATGCTAGTGATGGCTGGAGCTTCCACAGTTTCTAGAACTTTAAACTGCAGTTTTCCCTAAAATCAAATTGAATCAAAATGTCAATTTAAGGACGACTACTCTGTCTGCAGAGTATTTTAAAAGGTGAACAGGAAATTTAAATGAACTCCCCATTTAGATTTCATGTAGTATGAATGCAAATTTTTCTGTCATGTTTCTCTGCCCTGGTTTCTGATTGGCTTTTTACACATATGCATGACAAAAGACTGCAGACAGGGAAAGAGTGAGTGGATAATGCATATTTTTATTATGGAGAGTTGTCCTGATTTAAATAAGCCTTCATTTCAATGTGCCAAAGAGATATCTGAATCACTTGTTTCATTGCCTAATATCTAAGCTCCGGCGTGTCTGTTTCTACACTGACATACAGGAAAAACAGTATCTGTTTCTGTGCATTTAAAGTAACTGCATCTCCAAACAGGTAGACAAGAAGTCTGATAAATGTGTTTACTAATGTCTTTACAAATGTACTGTTACTGTTACTTCATGTTGGAAAGGATGAAGGGGGAGTGAAGGAAGGAAGAAAAGGCCAAGTGGGGGATTTCCAGCTTCAGGCATTTAGCTGAATCTTTAAGTAAAACAAGATGAAAGCAAAACATCAGGAAAATCTATATATATTTGTGTGAGCACTTCCTGTTCTGACACCTTACGGTTAGGTTGAGACCTGTAGTTAAATGTTCCATTTTTGTGTTTTTGTTGTTTTTTTGTGTTGTTTTTGGTTCAGACTGGTTTCAAGCTCTGGTGTCTCTTTGATGCTGACAGTGAAGGTTTCACAGACCAATTGCTGGATTTTGAGGTGTGTTTGCATGATTTCTGAACTGTGTATATTCTGAAATGTAAACACAGTGTATGGTCAATTTTCGAAATCATGGTAACAATGCATGTCAACGCATGCACAGATAAAGGGATTATTCCTGAGACAGAAAATAGATCCAGCCAGAGGTGTATTAAAGGTAGGGTAGGAAATTTTGAAAACTCAGTGAGAGTCAGCCAGATTTTGAAAGTAAACACACGCCCCTTTCTCTCAGAGCTCCCCGAAGCCACGCCTCCCAACCAGTCTGTGACTTCGGCCATCATGCACGTACCTCTCTGGTAGAGGTAGAGCAGGAAGAGAGTGACAACCAGCCAATACTCTGTGCAGGGGCGCCTCGTAGGATTGGCTGATGTTTTTAGTGTTTTATAGCTTCCACAGATGATTAATATTCTTCGTTTTAAAGGAAACTCCCGAACTAATCAGTTGCTATCGGATTGTAACGAGAAGTTACACTAATTTAACAAAAAGTCCATCAGAATGAAATCTCCTAAGTGTTTGTCCTACTTATCTATTTGAAAACCAATTACTATCCTTCCTGTACTATTACAGCACAAAACCACTTTATTTGCAACTGTATTTGTACTGTATGTATGAGGGCATGGTGCAGTCTTGTCTAAAAAACAATCCATTATCCAGCATTATCACATAGTGGGCACCTACTGACATGGACCCAGTAGGGGCCAATGTCAGCTGGCAGATTTGAATCCACAATTCTCTTTTAGGGAGACAGTGCTAGCCACTGAACCATCATGGCACCTTTTTCAGGTACTGATTTTTATTGCAGAAGGGGCTTGCAGAAGGGGCTGGTGTTGTAACCTGGGTCCCCCAGTCTCTTAAAATGTTTCTTGTCAAAATATCTTTTGTATGAAAAAATGAAAGCTGAGTGCTGACACTCGAACCTTCTACCACTGGAACTTTGTTGTCAGGAAAAATGTAGACAAGGATTAACCATTTTGACCAGTCAAGTTGTGTCTTCATGTGAGGTCAGTCTCACCCTATCATTTTCTCTCAGTGTTCACTCTGCCTTGAGAGCCTTGGACAGCACACCTCACCATAAACCACAGACAAGGCTGGACCAGCAGTACCCTTCACCAAACACAGCTGAGTGCTCCACTTGTTGGATTAAAAAGATCAAAAGTCAGCAAGGGTGCAAGAGATAAAGTGAGAGATAGGCAGAGAATGTAAGGAAGCAAGCTTAAAAGACTACATGGAGAAGAACAGAAGAACACAGTGTCCTAATTAATGTCTCCCCACATTAATCTACTGTGAAGCTTCCTATGCTGCTTGGTTTGATCTCAGCAACATTACATCAAAGCCTTGTAACATAGCCCTATATAGTGGGGAAGAACCTTAGCTTTAAGAAAAGCATGCAGTGCTGCTGCTCATGCTGAACTGTGTGTGAGATGAAGATGGGGTTTTTGTATCATCATATTCCTCAGTTTCCTAATGATAGAATAAGGACACAATTTCATCCACAAGCCAATATGTTGATATTAGAGGTCAATCAAATGTTTAGTTTTCCAATGTGGTCTAAAATGCTGCCAAGGCTTCAAAACTGCTCTTCCATTTTTATTCACAGTCTATAGTCTGTTGGCAGCAATAAAAAAAGTGAGAAGGTGTAGAAAGAATACTTTTACCCAGTAGGTGCCAGATTTTATATGTGTTTATCCACATAGCCACATCGAGGCACATTGCCACATACTACTGTCATTTGCTGAGGACATGGGGAGAGCAAACACAGCAACAAAGCAACAAAAACATTTCAGGTTACAAAAATACACTGTCAACCA
Organism: Parambassis ranga; assembly: GCF_900634625.1. Classification (NCBI taxonomy): domain Eukaryota; kingdom Metazoa; phylum Chordata; class Actinopteri; family Ambassidae; genus Parambassis; species Parambassis ranga. The sequence continues at coordinate 21,802,387 of NC_041036.1, forward strand.
CTCACCAAAACATACATACAAAGTGCTGTGAGATGTTAGGGTTGTAAGGGCCAGAGCTAGATGTATACTAGTGACAACAAGCATCTGAACATTAATCTGGGCTTATAAGGAGAGAATCTTATCAAAAACCTCTTATCAAATAAAGCCTCAAAATGCCATTAGCAAAGACAAAAAATAGGACACAATGGCAAGTAGATCGTTGCTAATTCAGAAGAAGGAAATCAATGGCGCTCTTCCTCTATTATTATTTTCCCATGGCTACCCAGTGTCTGGCTCTCCTGTAAAGTATGTGGAGGCTGCAACTGCTAAAAAGAAGTGCCTCAAAAATCATAAACATCTCACAGTTATTCTGTCAGTTCAACTCTAAAAATACTCTGTTCGCCTTCACCTCACATCGCCTCCTCTCTGGTCTCAAGGAGCTATGCAAATACAAGCCCCTCTACTGTGTTTTCCTTTCACAGCCCCTTCCTTCCTCCTCCTCCCATTGTTCTGACAACCTCTTCTCCATCTCTTGTAGGCTACATCACATTGCCTTGCTCTCCCACTTGTAGTTGCATCTCTCTCTAGGGTACAGGGAGAAATGATAAAAGGTATTTACTCGTAACTGTAGAAAACAGTGAAGCTCTAAAGAAAAATTCAAGCTTTTTTACTCTGTTGGATGACAGTATTGTTTGGGATGCTGTGTGGTGAACTGCAGCACAGCAGTCCTGTGTGACAATTTAAAGGGAGGACTGAGGCGCTGCTAGGGACAGTAGCCTGTGTCCATGTTCAGCACATGCTGTGAGGCAAAAGACACAACACCTCTAAAACTGAGACTATACAGAATGATGAATGACATGACAGCTCTACAAACGTAGTGGCTCTTGGTGTCTAGCTGCAGTCTAGGTCATAAACCCTGCCTGTCGTATGTCGGTGGATGTAACAAGCCCAACTAAAAACTAAAAGTACTTCTCAACTACATTTTTCCAGAGGACTTGCTAGCTTATTGCACTAATCTGTGTTCAAAAGCTGGCTTTTTTGTTTTTAATTAGTTATGTTGACTATAAAAGGAGGAAGCTATTAGTTACATTTTGCTTGATGCTACCTCCTTCAGTCACTAAGTAATGACGGTCTTGGGCTAGGGGAAGATGTCATCAGGTGACATCTAACTTTCACAGTTGGTGGGTCAGTGGTCAGTGGTGGCCAGTCACTGCCCATCTTCCCCTGACCCCCAGCTCAACTCCTTCCTTCTGTTTCAGAGCTTCTGTTTCTTTGAGAAACTCCTCAGCAACTTATTAAGGGCTGCCAAGGTCTTCCAGATCTTGCCTCACCCAACAGGGTTTTGGTGTATTAAATTAGGTATGTTGACTAAAAAAGGTGGACGTAACATTGCCAATGGCGCAGCTGAGCCACGCAGAAAGTTGTGTGATTAGTGCATGCTGCATTGTCTATCCTTATTGCACACAAACAGAGGCTGGCAGTGGGCATGTGTTCTGGTATTAATTACAAATCATCAGGCTGTGGCCCATCCCTGAGATTTTTGAGCATTATGAGTAATGTAGTTGTGTTACATGTGAGATTCATAAATACCAACAAAGGCTGGTGCTGATGGAAACACTGGCTTCCTTGACAACCACACTAATTCCTTCATCAATTCAATTCCTGCTTCATCGCTCACTTTTACACCCGTTCTTTTCTGTTGGCTGTAATTGCACTTGCCATGCATTATGGACTGTTCTCCCCACACCCCCACACCCCCACCTCTCCACACACCAACCCCCGCTTTTTTGATGAACAATCTCTAACCAGGCCATAGCCATTTCCTATTTTTCTCTTGATTGATTCTCACCTTTTCCATTCTTGCCATTCACCTCATTAACAGAGCCAGTGTATGCTCATTTCCTATTTTGTCTTTCACTCCTTCTTTCCCAGCCAGCACCCACCCACTCACACACCCCTTCTCTCTTCCTGTCCTGTTGCCTGTGAAGTGATGGCCGGCTCAGATTCTGCCACAGTCCAGGCAACATTCTGTAATTAGAAGGCAGGATAATAGAGTAACATAGAGGATGCACATCAGCTGAGATGGAAGGGGAGGGGGCCATTGCCATCCAGCCACCCCAGAATTTAATCAGCGGCATACAATAAGATGTCACATGCTCCCAGAGGTAGTGAGGCTGTCACTAAGAGGTTGAGGGGGACCACGGTGGATCTGTTAATTCAGCCTTAGTAAGGATGTGGGAGAGGGATGCTAAAAACTGTTGTCTGCTGTCATATAAGTGTGTATTTATGTTATACGTTATGTTCCAAACTCAGCCATACCAAGAGAGGGAAATACATCTGACTTGACTTGACTTTGCTACTCATCATTTTGCTCTAACTTCCATTTGTTTTCATACAGTAGTTTAAAGATAATGATTTTTATGAAAGTAAATGCTTACCAGCATTGTTCAACATAAATAGAAATGAGTTATTTAAAAAAATGGCCTGAATAACAACTCTAAAGCACCAAAATGATCAGCCTTATTCCTCTTCGAGAAGACTCAGAAGTATTTTAAAAATGTCATGATCCCTGATGATGACATCCCTAAAAGAAACAAGAAAAAAACAACTAAAGCCCTACTGACATTACCTTGGAGTTTTTAATGCCACACACTCACTCAGACTGTGATTTATGTGTATCAATCTGTTTTGTCTGACAGTCTGTGCAGAGAGTGACTGACAAACTGTGAAGCCATGGGCTGCGGGCTGCGTAAGATGAAGCCAGTATCGGAGGAGAACCGTCCGGGGAAGATTTACTCCACCCTCAAGAGACCACAGGTGGAGACCAAGGTTGGCGTGGCCTACACATACCGGTACCTGGACTTCCTGATCGGCAAAGATGGTAAGACTGGCCTAAAATATTTATGAGTCCTCATATGATTTGGTGTGATTTGTGTTTTTGCTGCAAGAAAAGGCACCTCAAGATTTGCAATAGCTGGTCTCTTCTACAATATATGAACTTGAGTTGTGTGGAGTATTTTATTTAACAATGCCACATCCAGTGCAATTAAGAGTTGAGGTCAATGGCCTCTAAACACCCCTTAGAAAAAAACAACCTGCAACATGTCAACATGTCCAGGTCAACCTAGTTAATTTGTTCATCTGAGCCAATGAAACAGCAGTGAGGATAAAACCTGGGTCTCAACCTTTAGGCCACCTTACTTTGTGTGCATTCCCTGCTGGCAGGTTCAGACTGTACCATGTGTACCTAATTGATGGCTCCCAGCAGGGTGTTTGACATATTACAGACTAATTGTTGTAACTCTGATGAAATTTACAGCCAGAGTGCTTTTAGTACTTGAGTAATAGATTTCATCGTGCATCTGAGACTTTAATGTCAGAATATGGTATAATGGTATTTTTAAAGGGGAGGGGTAGATAGATTAAACTCGGCTTTCAAGGTTAGTACTTACACCCTGTCACTTTCAGACCTTCATTCAAATCCAGCTGTTGCACTCACACATCTGCGCTCAATCCGACTCAGTCCAGTGTCTTTGTTGTCCTCCAAACCGCTAGGTGTTGCATCATAAAATTTAGAGTGGACAGGGTGTGTGCATGCATCATGCAGTTTCTTTCATTTCGGTTTATTCCTTTGTAGCCATGTGGAAAATAAACTCAAAGCTTCCGTAGGTTGATGGATGTTTACATTTTTGCGGCTTTTGTACACAACCCAGATACTGTCGTTGTGAAACTGGAAGTATAACGTCGCTAGCAGGATTGACTGGCCGCATTTAAGTTGAGACCTTAGCCAGTTTTCAGCAAATCCGGAGGTGGATCAAGAAATCAATTCAGCTTTAACCGGATTTGCACTGTTCAGATTGACAAAAATGAATACTGCTAGAGCGGGATACGGCCTGAATCCCGCTCTAGCCGGATTGATTACACAAGTCTGAAGGGGGTCTAAATGTTCACATGCACAGCCACTAGGATGCCAGGCATTGACACTAGAGGTAATGCCAAGGTTCATTAATGAATAAATGAGCAGGATTAGATTAAGGTATATAAAATATGGTCTATTGAGATTAAGGTAGTTTATATGTATTTTAAAAAGGACAGTAAGAGGGCTATATATAGCTATCACTTATTTCTGCTCATGACAGTTAGAGCTGAGATGGTGGTGGGAGGTGGGGGTTTGGTAGTGGTGCGGGTGCTGTAGCTAAGGAGGGGAGGGGGATGGTATGGGAGGCAGGGATATGTAGTGTGCGGCATCTTTGCCCTGACAGTTGATTAGTCTCCATTAGTTTGTCAGGAAGACTGCTAGCTGGATAAAGGAGTGTGGGGGTTTCTGGGGACTGTGCAGGCTTTTCAATCTGTGATGACACAGGCCCTGACATGAGGGCAGAGCTGGGAGGGGCAGTCAGAGGTGGACCTCTCTTTTGTGGAACTGTGTGCGTGCCTTTGGCTTATGGCCACATCATTATGTATGTATGCTCTGTAATTGTGGGGGCTGGTACTTACTGTAATAAGTTTATTTCTGCCTTGTCTCTCTGTCACTGTCAGTACGCCTGTTGGTTTTTTCATATCTTAAAAAGTGTGTGTGTGTGAGGATGTTCAGCAACAGAGTCTGAATCATTTCACTGCATCAGCAAATGTTCAGGTTGAAGGGTTAGTGTGCTGCTTGTGCCTGTAATTACCTTGTACCTATTTATGTAAGCAATGGTAAAGATTCATGCGGCTGGTCTTTTTTATACAGGAAAACTGTAAAGTATTGATACCAGATTCATGAGTGTAAGTATGAAAATAGAGGTGTGGTGCTTAAATACAGTGTAACCTCTGACAGAAAATGACTTACTCTTTTCTGCATTTTACTTTCTATTTTACATCAAACACTTTCTATTTGTTTTTGTATCTCTTAAATGGGAGGATACATAGGTTTGCATAACAATAGTAACATGATTGGACTCCTGCTGGTTATGAAACATTAATAATAAAACATTGACCATGTGTTAACATTATAATAATATCCTTCTGTGAGGTAGGTACTTTAAAGCAGCCATAAAAGACTGTAGGGCTAGCAGAATGTGCTAATTAGAGGCTCAGTCTTGTAAATGACTGCACCACCTTGTGCCAGTCCCAAGTTCCTGTGAAACAAGTGACTTTTTCAACCTTGCCACAGGAGAGACTTTTTTTTCTCTTGGTGTGTTATGTTCAGTATCATGCTTCAAAAGTCTTGTCACATCAGGACATTTGCAATGTTGTGCAAAACAAAAAGTGAACTCGTGAGCCATTTTCATTGGCTTTGTAATAACATTTGAAAGCAGTGGATGCAGCAGAATCATTTTCTGCATCAGCATTTTTTTACTGGCAACCAGACTGACTTCATTGCTTCTTTAGCTCTCTCTTCTTAGAAAATACCACTCTGCCCCCATGATATTGAGTTCACTTCACTGCTGCACCGTGAATAATGTTTGCAATAATTTCTTGCCAGTGTTAGATCACAGCTCTCTGCAACTGCCAGCATAATGGACCTGCAGGCTCCTAATGAGCTCCCAAACATACAAAAATAGCACCTTCCACTGCAGAAACTCTGATGAAGAGTGAATCTGTGGAAAAGCTGCATGCGCTGAGCGCCATTCTCTGTCATTTTGGAGAATGCATTCAGCTTCATGGTCACTCTGCTTCCATTCATTCTGAAAGAACAGAGAAAAACCAAAAGAGATATTGAGATCACAAACCCCACAGGCAACGGATGAAGTACCTCGCTGCTGCTGTGGTAGATGGTGTGGAAACAAGCTATTTCACTGTAAATACAAGTACAACAGACTCAGGCGTGTGCGGCACTAATCTTATTTCCTAAAACATCCGAAAAACATGAGGAGGAATGAGAAACTGAGAACAACAACTCAATGTTTCATCCTCTCGACATGCAGGCTGGGAATAGTGGAGACATAAAGATGTTGTCCTTGACATCTAAGCCTACACTTCAAGCTAGTACATACCCAGCACACACACACATACACAACTTGACACACTATTTGAAATCATCTGGGGAACTAGACACATAATTTATATGCAAAACCCCCAGAGCCCTGAGTCCCCTTGTTAATATGAGCTGTAGCAGTGTCGGCAGGTGAGTGACACACAGGAGCAGCTCCCCCTACCTTTTTCACTATCCACTCAGATATAAGACTGAGCTGCAGGAGAGGTCAGCAGGGATGCTGATTGCCGGGGTGGCTTTTCAAGCGGAGATTAGTCCTTGGAATGGCGGGGTAGCCTGGATTTATCCCCTTGCCCCTCAGCTTGAGAAGTGAAATTAAATTGCAGTTATTGAAGGGTTGAATGACATTGAAGACTGAAGTCACGGTCATCTGGTTTTTACATTATAGTTCCATTATATCCTCGGAATACAGGGTGTGGCTGTAAGGCTCAAATCAAAACATAATTTTGAATTGAACAGCCTGTTCTGATCAGGACAACATTTGAAAAAAATGGTATTTCCAGGTCATTGGAATAATCTGTGTGTATCTGGGTCCTCCTTTGGTTGTGTCTGTGGTGCATGTCAATGTGTTATTTGGGGTAGAACTTGTCTGATGCTTGCCTTTTAACAATAGGAGAGTCCCTACGAGAGGAAATAACCCAAGCATTTAAAATAATGGTTGGCACGTCATTGGAGGAACCATCCATTGCCACCAAGTGTGTTAACCGTTGCTCATGACATGCTAGTTGGATAGACTGAACTCTATGACTATGCTAGGCTAAGCTAGCGGTACTGATGTCCATGTTTTTATTTTTATTTTTGCCATTGAAATATACTATTTACATTCTGCTCTATAAGCACTGGCGCGACCTTTGGCAGCTTTGCGCACGTTTGGACGCAGAGTGGTAAATGCGTTGAAGCGGGGGAGGATCTCATGGCCGCTGCTTGTCGAGGACAGTAGCCTGACTGCAGAATGATACGTGCTTTCATTTCACTCTCCAAAAGTCACCAGAGAGAGTCACTAGTTTTTTGACAAAACAAGTTTGGAAAGCCGCCAAATTTAGAGAAAGAGACGCCAAGTTGCAAACACTCGTCTCCATGCTGTGGTAAAAATGCCTTCCTGCATTACTTCATGCATGTCCTGAACCGAACAAAACACATGCCCCGAACTGAGACACGTGTACCGTGTACCTATTTTTCTCCTGAACCTTCCCACCCCTAATTCACCTAAGACTAGTTTTAATTTCTAAACCTTGCATGAAAATGAAAGTGAAGTTTGCAATGGGTCATGAAAGACAAAACAAGCTAAAGCTGCATCATGGGTTTATCTACCTTTCTCCTGCAGACCTCTGGTCCTACATATAGCCAGATGTGTCGTGCTGTCATTCCTTAAAAAGTAATCAACTGTCCATCCTGGAATAACTAAAAAACACCCGGATGTTCATTTTCGAGGATGTGTTTAAACATCCTCAAAGCTGTGCTTCAGATCAGCATGAATCAGTCATGAATTTGTATTGAAAAGTAGTCAGTTAATAATCTATTACATCTGGCTTGTCATCTTTATTGATAACTCCTGATGAAGGTAATCAGTGTGATTATTTGCTAATTGTGGGATCAAAATAATGCAGGAAATATGCCTCAACTGGAAAACTCACTGCTTGTGGTTTTGTAGTTGATTGCATGTGGCTGCTTCTCTGGTATTCTTCAGACCCACTAAGGCAGCAAAGTGCCAAGCCATCACTTCCTGAGACAAAGATGTCAGAGCAGCATTTTATTTAGGTGCATGACAGAGTAGGGGCTCAGCAAGTTCCATTTGTTAAGCTTCAAACTGCTGCAACTGCTGACAAAGTTTCAGCAACAGGAAGTGACTTTTACTAGGTTCCTTCCTCTTTCTCTCCCAGCAGTGTGTTTAGGATTAGCTTTTTTTATAATGCCTGTGCAGATGCTTCCATATACTAAAAAGGGTAACAGAAATCTGTGGTGTGTACATAAGTTTGTGCATTTATGTTCACACCACAGATTAAACGTGACTTTGCTTGTGTATTCATACAGATTTTTCCAGTTTGCATAAGGAGCATGTTACAGGTTTCTGGATGCTGCTTTCTGTTGTGTAAGATGGGTGGGAAATACAATGGCAGTCAGGACTATAAAAATGGAACGCATACAATTACTGTAAGACAGAGGAAACAGAGAGACCACTGAATGTTTGTGGAATTTTTTTCAAGTTTTATCTAAAATATTTTATCTAATAAAAATGTCAAGATTTTCTCATAACTGCAGGACGTTGTTATCCACAAGAAAAAAAGACATCCTGAGGCACACTCTGGGTTTTATTTTTAAGACATAAATTCTGCATGTGGGTGGGAAACTGTGTGCGTCATTAGATGAGTAAGAGTGTGCGAGTGTCTTGAAGAGAGAGAGGAGGAAATGAGGGGAAAAAGATAGAAACCGAGATAGAGTCTGTCTGTGTGTGTGTACACATGTAGTTTGGTGACATATCCTTTTAGTCTCCATGTTGGTTTGTCTAGTGTTTAGTTGTATTTGTGTGCTGCTGTGTTCCTGCTTATTGCTTCTTCTAATGTGGCCTCTGCTGTTTTCCTGCCTGACAGACAATATGCCTGAGCGCCCCCTCAAAGCTATATTGGCTCTTATTGCCCTCTCACTCAGATCCAATATGCCAGTATTGATTGTGTTGAAATGCAATCAAGGTCTCCACAGCAGAGGAGCAAACAATCTAAATTTAACAAAACACCTCTGCTGGTCTTCAGCCTGGCTCTGATAACACCTCCCAAAGAGGAACAAATGTATTTATGTGTGTGCAGTGAAACAGGGGAGATTCCACCCGGTGGCCTCTATTGTTAGCTGTTTGAAGCAGAATGTACAGGAAGTGTCCCTCAGCCTTGACCTCACTTCCTGCAGTTATAGCATTTTGTCAAAGTAAAAGATGTTTTTGAGATAATCATATCTAAAATGTGAAAATATAAATATAAGCAAACATCAGCTTTGAAAAATTCACACCTATCATTTCTTTAGCATCAATGACATTTTTTATGAGCTCATATTCACTTAAGCACAGATAGCTGGGACAAACTTTTGAAATTGTTTGCAATTACAAAAACATTTGTGTGGGAAAAAAACTGTTTGCAACAGTATAAACTAGATGGAGAAGCATTAACTATCTGCTCATCGGTCTAATTTCTGTGAACGCAAATCTTCAGAACACATTAAGGGACTTTTAATTTTGGCTCAATCACTCACCTGGATTCAAGGATGCACTAATTTAAACTGATACTGCCAGATTCCTAACAAGAATCTCTACTGTCAACGTTATATGAAGAGGTGTCTTTAAAAATCACGAGATCAGTGGAAAAATGTTTTTTTTTTCTAAGCTAATATAAAGACTGTATTATTATATGAAATGAATAGAATAACCTGGTCTGTGGAAGCAAGGTACGGCATGTGTGAATTAACATAAGGCTAGTTAATGTCCCTGCAATCTTGTTTACCTCAAAGCAGCTCAGTAGTGCTTTTAAGACACATAGAGTCATTCCTGCAGCACTTTGTGATAAATCGAAGACTTATCTGAGCGTGCTTCTGTTATCCCTGTGATCGACTGTGACCTGTCCAGGCTGTTCCCTGCCACTTACCCATTGACAGATTGACAGCTGGGATACGATCCAGCCCTCCTATGGCCCTGTACATAATAAAGTGTGTTAAGAGAAGGGATGGATGAATGGATGGAAGGCGATATAGAGTTTAAGGGGAAACACATTCACAAGAGTAGTGGGCTTAAAACTGTCAAAATCTTCAGTCTGTACTCCAAAACAGGCAGAAAATGAGGAATGATTCTTGCAGTTGAATTTTGCTCTCTGACTCAACATTTGATTCACTTTGTTAATGAGAAGCAGGGATATCTGAGGTAGACAGTTGTGTTTGTGTTTCTCTATGTGCCAAATGTATTCCTACTTCCATTAGGCATCTCTAGCTGAGATTTTCAGATGTTCTGAAGTTGTCTGAACCTTTCTCCGGGGACATATTAGGGTTTGGAAGCCAGACATTTTTCAAAAGCACATTTGAAGTTTTCTCTTGTTAGAATGAATTGGCAGAAGCAGTGCGTCTGGTTCTTATAAACCATCCCTTCAGCTGGACCCTCCACACCACAGAGATCAGCCCTGCAGTGAGGGCTCGAGGACCCAAGGCATCAATAAAAGGAAAATGGCTTTTTTTTAAGTGTATCTGACAAGTGTGGTGAGAAACCCATGGAAATCCAAAGCCAAATTGAGAATTTGCAAAGCTTATGAGAGTAGCATGTGAGTCATGCTTCACTTTGCTGTGTATACAGTGGCCTCACAGACCTTTCATGTGATATTATTCTTTCCAGTATGGACATAGCAATTTGCCTGAAGACACCGTCACAAAGGAAAAGGAAATTCTTCAGACCTGCTTGTGTTTTCAACCCATCACATCAAGGGGTGCATTTAGAAACAGGGTGCTGATTGGGGTCGATTTGCGTGCATGTTACAGTTTGATTGCACTCACACTCAGATGGGACACAGAGCAATGTGTCACCCTGATGAATTTGCAGTCACGGAAGAAAGACCAGGGAAAAGCAATCAGAGTTCATCATCCCCAGCTGCAAGAAGAATGTATAATTCTTGATTCTTCTGTGATGAAGGGTGATAGCTCCCTGATTAGGTAGAGTTTATAATGACTAATGATATGTGTAAACACTGTAGGTAGAAGCTACTGGTGGCACTGGTCATCTGTGCAGTGTGAGAGGTTTTCTTTGAAAGAAAATCAGTCTCAGTAATGTCACACATATGTACTCCATGAGGCATAGTTTTTGGAGAGATTTGGAATATTTGACTGTGTTGATGCCACTTAGTATGACTAGAAAGTGTGTAGTAAATGGACAACGCCTGCACCAGCAATGTGGCCAGTGGACATAAGATGAGTAATGGACGCTACGCCTGCTCAAACTACAAATTTCACATTTTTCATGTGCTTTTTAACTTTTTCAGGATTACTTCAATGACAATAAGACAATGACAAGAGTCGAGCAAGTGGGAGAAACAGGTGCCACAGCTGAGAATCCCACACTGCACGCCTATGAAAACAAGCTATACAGATTTTCTTTTGGATGGAACAAACATGCGTACAGAAAAGCTTTGAGCTACACATCAACAGAGTGTTGGATGCAAACTTCGTATTGTTATAATCATAGACAAAAGAGAGAGGTGGCACAGTGTGCAGTTGGTGGTTAATTATGAAAAAGAAGCTGTATGTGAAAGCCCTCTGCATCATAATTACAGATGTCAGGTCTCATGTTTCACTCAGATGTCTGGCTCTGCAGGTCCACCATTGTTCCTGAAGATTCAAATAGTAGCCGTGGGATGCAGGTTCATATATAGAGACCACCTGTTGCTCAGCAGGGTCTCCAGCTATATCTTGAATTAATTATTTCCAGAAAAGCTGGGTGATGAATTAGCGCTGCGTATGGTTCCCAGTGTCCCTTCAGTGCAGCCCAGTGTAAGTCTTAATTGTCTAATATATTGTTTTGTAATGTAAGATTAAAGCAGATTTTTTTTGTTAGTGAATTTATAAAACTTTCAACCATAAAAACTTCACCATAGAACAAAATGGGGCTAAAAAAAATGAATGTTACAAGTTACAGTGGCTATTTTCTGCTGCTGATATGATCAATGTTGTGCAGTATAATAGATTTATTTATTAAAGAGCAAATGTTTTAGGCAGACTGCTTATCTATCAAAAGATAAAAGCCAAAGAGCAGTAAATCCTGAGTTTGTGCTTAGTTTAGCACAAAGACTTGAGGGAACCTCAGTGATCCCACACAGACAGGACCTTTTTTGTAAATACAAAAACATCCGGTCATTATGATTTGAGTCTAAAGTGGGGACACGTTGATGGTTTTGTCATAGATTATCTTTGTTTTATTTTATTTATTTATTTTATTTTACTTAGATTACATTTTAAAGAGTTTTAGGACTTGAGAGCAGCAGGACTTTGGTCCAACTGACCTATCATTAATACAAGATATTGGCAAGAAATTCAATTAACTCTGCAAGGAAATAAATGTCATGGCATTAGATAAGCATATAAAATGTCAAGGATAAAATATGAGGTGTCAAATACAACCTGCACTGGTTCCATAAACAGACAAGAGATCAGTGTTAAATTTAACAAGAATCTGTCATTTTCATTCTAGTCTCAGTCACCTGCCAGAGACTGAAAGATTTATGTAAAGTCACATTTTCAGTTTTAGTTTTAGTCTCACTTTAGTCGTTTTAAGCAATTTGACAGTTCATTATACTGTAATAAATTTTGCAAAATATTGTAATATAGTAAACACTGCATTGTAAGCATGCCTATAGTCATTTAAACTAAGAATGTACCATATTAAACTAAACTAAACATAATAAACTATGTCTAAGGCCTGTTGGAAAAAGTGCAATATATATATATAGATATATATATATATAATCATATTCCTCACAAGTTCTTTATGTATATATCCTATGACAGTGTGGTGGGATCAGAATCAGAAATACTTTATTGATCCCGGGGGGAAATTGCTTGCATTCCAGGGTTGTGTCTAGCTCTGATGTGAAGTCCAGGCAGCTCAGTGTGTGGATGTGTGTGAGTGAGTGCACGCGCGGCGGGGATGTGCCTTTGTGAATGAGCCCACAGAGGTGTTTGTGTTTATGTATGGGGAGAGTGGAAGAAAAGTGATGATAAACTGGTTAAAGTAAATCAATCAGGGGAGGGAGGATGGTTGTAACCAAGGTTGTCCGGGCAGCGAGCATCATCTTTTTCATCATGTTTTTAATCGGTAGTTCACAATGAGCAGAGATGTTGTTTAATTTATGTTGTCAGTACTTAAATTTACGTTCTTGTCACAAATTAGTCACAGAATAAAAAAAGGGTCATCAACGGAAATGCAGCATAGGGAACCTTCTCCAGACGAGCCTGTCTCAGGAGACCTTTGTTAACAAGACCCTGCAGTGAAACATCAATAAGCAGGAAGATCATTTTAAAGACCTGCTTTCCCGAGGCCACAAAGATGAGAATGACCAATAGCCTCTAGAGTATCGTGTGCTTGATCATCACACACACACACACACACACACCTCTCTATCTGCACACATTGGGAGGTGTGAGACTTGAAGCAGAAGAAGCCTGAAGCCTCCCAACTTTAAACTGCTCTGCCCTCAACAAACAGGTTACCAGAGTTTTACAGTCAGTCTAAAACCATTTCACTCTTTGTTGTTATTTTTAGACTGATTCCTTGTGTTGTGTGGGACAGTTTGCTGCTGGCATCCAAACAAACATATTTAATGTTTACATGTTTCATACTTAATTCTTCCTTTCCGCTGTTTTTAAGTGGACTTTTATTCTGTCCTGACCTGTGTCAACTGACTAATAAACTTTCTGTCCTCTGGCACTAGGACATAATTTCTCTTATAGCTATTGTAGTAAAAGTACAGCTGAGAGGACAGAGGAAAGAGATGGGGGCGTGTGACACGTCAGCTACTGCATGTACACATTTTTAAGCCTCTTCAAATCTAGATCACAACACATCCAGCAGCAAAATGTGACATCCCAAAGCTACCTCTGACACTCCCTCTCACAACCATGCTCCCCGCTTCTTTACACTGACACAACAAACCTCTCCCAGCCAGGCATTTTGGACAGGCTTACTGCTAGCAGAGGATTGAAGTGACATGCTGGGTTGCTCTGTAGAAATGGAGGAGGCAAGCACAGCTCTGATGGCAGATGGGTGAGCTAGAGGAATGTTAAGGGCCTGGGGCCTGATGTGCACAAAAGTTGTTACTTCACTGTCTGACAAGGAATTAACAGAAAATAAACTCAGTAACTCACCAGTGTACCTACTCCACTGCACACTAGTTTGGATGTCTTTTGTTTTGCATATGTGAAATGCATCGTCTGTCTAGGTTATAATTCTACCCAAATGCATACAGAGGTATATTTCTGCATCTTCATAATGGCCCCTGGAAATCTGACTCACATCCACTGAAACCAGACTACTTCTTAGTATATAGTAGATGTGACAGATGTGGTCAGGTCATACAATAGGTACAGGAGACAAGTTTCCTAATCAGTTTATTTCTCCAGCTATGTAATCCGGTTTAGTGCTTTAGTGTAGCACCTTTTAAAATCAAAATTGTCTTTAGGCACTTTAGAGAAAGTCTGTCCCCTAAGCTGGCAGTTAAAGCAAGGAAAAACAACATTTTGACAAAAGGTTCAACAGGAACTGTCTTGGATATACTGGACCGTCCGCTGGATGGCAGCTCTGGTTAGACCCTCATTTACATTGTCCCTGAAGGTCATTTCAGAAAACACAGCAACAGATAGGAAGGCGTAGGAACTACTCTTAGTGTTTCTGATTGGACAGAACCCGATAGGGTAACGTCATTTCCTGTTTCTACTCAACTGTATCTGTGCATGAGTGTTAAACCATGTTAGAAAGAATGAAGGGCGATATGGCATTATTACAGAAGAGGAGAAAGAGGACATGTATAATGCAGTGTTTCCCAACCTTTAGTGAGCCACGGCACATATTTTACATGTAAAAAAAAATCCTACAGCACATCTACCCCATCTCAGCTCTCTGTATCGAAGACCACAGAGTTCGCCCCAATATGCACACACAGACACACACATACTGACGGCACCTTGTTAAGGTAGCAGTTGTGCTGTCAGAGACCACACAAAAGTCTGTTCACTTACCTAAGTCTAGGGGGCATTTAAATGTTCTGCCCCTCCACCATACGTTTCTGGTATAAATGAACTAAGACCAAATTATTTACAGTAAATGAATAATAATGTACTGTCCAATAAGGTGGACAGTACATGTTTTCTGTTCTGTTTTGTTTGTGTCAAAGCACATCACAGTGTCTACACTGCTGTGTAGCTGACCATTCGCCAAGTGTAATTTCTTGACTGGCAGCAAAACAACCAATCACATACGCTTATATCTTAGCTCAGGTTCTGTCCACTCAGAAACAACAAGTGTTGTCCCTAATGTGGTTGTGTTTTGTGAAATATATCAGGGTTTGGTGAAGAGAGGACTCGGGCGCAGGCAGAGAGGCAGTGTTCCCCAAAAGGGTTTATTTAGAGCAGCCCAAACCAAGCAACAGAAACAGCACTAGACATAAACTTCACTCAGCATAAAGTAAAGAAAGGACTTGAACTAGGGTAAAAAGTTAACTGAGAATCGTGGTATTAAGATAGCAAGCAACATAGCATATGACAGACAGCCAGAAACACTGGAGAACACACCATGAAAAACCCAAAACCCAGAATCACCAGAAAATACAGGATTGATTTAAAGACAAAAACAGGGAAACCAAGTTATGGTCCAGTGTACTCATTTTTTTCTTCAGCTATGTACAGACACACTGTAAAGTTTCTTTAAACAGCCGAGGTGTTGGTCTCAGTTGCCACATTCAGAGTATAGAACAAATTCAGCACCACAATCAACATCACAAAGCGTCAAATGGCAGACCTACAGGGTTCTGTAATGACCCACAGTCATTACATGTTTTAAATATTCTAATTTACACTTGTTTGCATTGCTAATGGAAGAAGCTGGCTTGTCTCAGCAGAAAACGATGGGATTTCTGACAAAAGCCTCATGTCAGGTTGTACTGTTTGGAAAAAAAGCACATAACTAGTAGTTAGCAGAGAACAAGACATGAGAGTGGGGCATGGCGCCTGAGCGGTGTGCTGTTCAGATCGCAGCAGTGGAGCCATCGTTGACTTTGATCAACAACCTGCTCTTTTACACAGCTTGTCTCTCAAGCCGTTTCCAAGCAACTGAGGGCTGTCAGCAGAGGAGGTGGCGCCGAGCGGACAAAATGCACTCAGGAGGCCTCCTGTTAGCCTGAGGACTACTGATGGATGCACACTTGAGAAAGGGAAAGAGAATTAACCAGAGGGAGAAGATGCAGACCTTTTTTTTCTTGCAATATATAAAACCTTTCTACTACCTGAACAAATTATAGGTACTTTTCTCCCATCAAGACATCAGGCGCCCTTTCATTTAGCTGTGCAGCTTCGCATACAGTGTTCCAGTCATTTGGTGAAGGGAACAGTGGATAAATCTGGCTTGCTTTTCTGCTCATCTTCAGTAATAGCTTCCACTGGGGCTCTGGACACAGACTGAGGGATGCATATGCATTTAGAAATTTGTCTTAAATGCTCTAGACAAAGAGAGCAAAATAATTAAAATTGCATTAAGGTTACCATCCGAGCTAATTGTTTTTGTGCATCCTCTTTTAGCAACGCTGTTCAGATTTGCTCAGTTTTAGACATTAGGATTTGGGTGCTGACCAATACAAACTGTGGGATTTAGAGTGACCTTTTATTGTGGCCAGCCTACAACACACCTGTGCAATTATCATGCTGTCTAATCTTGATATGCCACACCTGTGAGGTGGATGGATTATCTAGGTAAAGGAGAAGTGCTCACTAACACAGATTTAGACAGATTTATGAACAATATTTGAGAGAAATGGGCCTTTTGTGTACATAAGAAACATTTTAGATCGGTGAGTTCAGCTCATGAAAAATGAAAGCAATAACAAGTGTTTATATTTTGTTCGGTGTATTTCATTGAACTGGTCTAATAATCTGAATGTATTTATCACACGTTATTTGCACAGCAAGTGACATCATGTCTGCTTGCAGCATCTGGGAAGCAAACAGGACCAGACTGTTCTGCTTTACAAGCAGGTGTGATCCCATTCTGAGCGTTACTGTGAGAATCTGTGCAGTGGATGGAAAGCACCGGAGGTGTGAAGATACTGGCAGAGCATGTGTCCTTTGTGCGTGTGTGGGTATCATTTCAACTATCACCTCTGTTAGTTAGTTAGTACTGTACTGGGCAGCAATCAAAACAATGTATTCATTTTTGTCATTTCAGTTTTCAGGCTTGCTGAATCTAAAAGCAGCTTGTTTGGGTGATGAACATTTGGTGGAAAAATACCTCTAAGTTGATGAAAATTCTCAGTCTCAGTGAGAACATCACATCAATCATTAGATTTTAATGGACAAGTGTGGGTAATAAGATTTATTCTGACAGTAATTGGGCTATTTGTCCAGCTCCTTAGATGGGCTGTTCTTTACCAAGTCAAACAGGAGGAAGGTGATGTGTTTAAGTATAGTAGGGCTGTAATCAACCAAAATAAGTCTTGGTCGACTAAAAATCGACTAAAAATCGACTAATCGCGGGTTGGGTGTATAATAGTGGCATATGTCTCATTAAGAGACGTGTGTGTAGCTGTGTGCACGTACCCATGACGGTGTTTGTAGCTATGTGTGTAGGAGTGTGAGAGAACAAGAGAAGGTTGGCAGAGAGGAGAGATTTGTTAATTAATTAAGTTCATGTACAGCGCGAAGAATAAGAGAATAAAGCTGCTCATCCCTGGAGCTGTATCGCTCCTCTGTGCTTCCTGACTACGTAATAATATTGTAAAGGACCACAATAGTCCCTGTATGTTTGTTTTTTGAGCAAATTATAAATATGTCTAATTTATCTTTGTGTGTGTCTGTAGTATTGAATTTTGGCCTGTGAGTGACACCGTAGCTTGCACAGGTGGAGAGCTTTAAGTGCAACCCGCAGGTGTTATCATTAGGAAACTGCTTTGTTTGGGCCTGGGTTCTTTGAACCTGTCTCCAAGTTGTAAGTCTCATTTGCACAATAGAAGTAAACTTTGATGCCTGTTTTAGTAACAGAATAAAAGGATCATCGTATTAGACATTTGCATTCCTTGGTGAGCACAGCGAGGCATGTTTGTTTTACTCATCATTAGTGTCTTGTATTTATGAAATGCATTGCTGTGTGTATGAAGGTTTGGCATTTTATTTTTGTTTAACGTAATAAGGAGTTTGTATTTGTTAGGAACTGTATTGTGAAATGTTTGTATATTTTGAATGCAGTTTTCACGCTGCTACGGTGTAAGAAGGAAAGGATTTCTGTAAAGCTGATGCTGCTGCGAATAAAATAAAGGAAACCTAGAGCACCTGTCGAGACTCTCTCTCTGGGATCCAAGGGGTTGCTACAAATATAATAACAAATTATAGGTAACATAAAGACTACAAAAACTAGTAATTTCTTTGTTTATTATTACATCATTTTGACCTGATTATTTTGCGCTGAAATTATTTACACACTCGAGTCTGTTGGCTCTGCGCAGTATTATAGCTCTGGATTTACCAAAAATATATCCTCATCTTGTGATATCAGCACATAACCTGTTGAGGAATATTTAGACATTTGTTTTTGTCTTGTTTAGTGGTGGAGGAAGTACTGAAGCTTGGTACTTAAGTAAAAGTACAAATAACCAGCAAAATATATACTTAACATTTTTCTGTTTAATTTGACCATAACTTTGTCTATATCTGGGCAAATTGAATCACTTTTGCTGAATAAGCTTAATTTTACAAACATTTTGTTAATATGAGGTCAATAATACACTGTGGGCAAATTTTACCCCCTTTCTTGTTGTTCGGGACAAAAACGTCCGATAAATATTTTTTTCATATTTTTTTGCATAGACCTTTTAATTAACTTCAGCTCTGATCAAAAGTAGTAAAACAATCATTTTCCCCAAGGACTTTAACCCTTTAATCACCAATTTCACAAGGGGTAGTGCCAATAAATGGAAAAATGGAAAGAAACACACACAATGGCTCATTTTTAATAGAAAAGGTGAATGTGGATTTTTGGTCGAGCCAGAACCAATCGACTAATAAATCGACCAGTCGACTGGGAGATTACAGCCCTAAAGTGTAGACATAGAAACAGTATATTGTAAGATGTGGCTGATATGCAGTGCATGAAGGTTAAAAAAAATAAATATAAAGGAGTGCAACTGCAGTTGTTCGGTGGATGGTACAAACTAAAGTGTGCGAGTGTGTGGCAACGAGCAAATGAGTGATTAGGCACATAAGTCAAGGGGGAATAAAGTGAATATAGTAAGTGTGTGTGCGTTTGAGGCACCAGCAGGCCCAGTGACTTTCCCGGTGACTCATTAGGTGGGTAATTAAGGCACAAAGCTTTGGCCCCAGGGCTCCAACGAGCTGCACTCTGAGCTGTGACTGCTAATGACAGCATCCTGGACCTTAGAGAGATGGGGAAGAGAAAGAGAGAAGAGACTTACAGAGGCAAAAATGGTGGGAAGACTCAGAGGTCATTGCATTTTACACCCTGCAAAGATGTAATGGACAGCAATCCATCCACATAAGACAAATGATTCAAGTGTTTATCAGACAATTAATCCTTATGGCTTTGTATTACACACAACAGAAATATCAAGTCTACCTGGAGCCTTTCAAGATGTGCAACTTGTAGAATACCTGTAATTTGTCATTTATTTTCAAATAATATAATATTTGAAAGTGGGAACTCCTTAGGGCAGCTCCACCCTGCCTGGGGTAGTAATGTACACATTGCATGGTGTTAAGGGTCCAGGTGAAGTTTTGACCTATGTAAATGTCCTGAAATTAGTCAATGACGTCTTCCAAATGACTGAACAGGACTCGACTGTTCATTTTCTCACAGCATATGGGAAAATCTGTTTTCAGTATTTTCTTGAAGTTCAGGACCAGGTTGTTGTTCTTGCAACAAGTTCACCTTTTCCCTTGTAGTCTGTAATGTACTTGATGGATTTCCACATGCTGCTAGAGTCATTTCAAAACCTATTTTCAAAGCACAGTCCCATTTTGCCCTCCTTATGCCCACTTTTATTCTCTGTTGTGCTTCTTTGAGTGCCTCTGCATCCCCTTGCAGTACTTTTTAGCTCTTGAAGAAGAAGAATGCCTTTTATTGTCACTATACACATGTGCAATGAGATTACAGCCGTCACCCATTACAGTGTAAAAAAGCGATATATAAAAATGTTTTTGAAGGTTTTTGTCAGTCTTTTACTTTGTTGTTTTGTACTTCACCTTATTCCAAAAAGCAAGGGATCAGGCGCGTGGCCTACCAGGGCGTTTGGTTTGTAAACTCCCTGACTTGAATGGTGGGACAGTGTTGTCAGCACAGGTGTTAATATACCCAGTCACATATTCAGTATACTCCAATGTGTGAATGGAGGAGTCCTCCAGTGTAGCTGCAGATTTAAACACAAGCTTGTCTGTCTGTGAGAATGAGTGTGCATGA
Source organism: Parambassis ranga (assembly GCF_900634625.1). NCBI lineage: Eukaryota > Metazoa > Chordata > Actinopteri > Ambassidae > Parambassis > Parambassis ranga. The sequence goes on from NC_041036.1 coordinate 21,822,528, forward strand.
TGTTCTCAGTTTCCAGGAGAACTGAGCTGAACTTGTTTAATAATTGGATTTGTTTGCATGAGATATAGCCTGAGCGATGTGCAGCTTCATTTGCATCACAGATATTGCTGCAGATATGGTCAAGGGTGTTCTGAACTAATGTGGTAATGCTGAAAGTATTTTGGGTCCATAGGTGGTGGTTGAAGTCTTCTGCAACAATGAAAGCAGCATCAGAATAAACCTTAGCACAGCATACTGATGGTTTTGGAGTTTGCTGAATGCTTCTGATGATGTGACTCCTGGATGACTATGAACAGCATCTAATAACATAGCACCCATGGCAGATGTTGAGCTTGGCAGTATTTCCATGTCTGACATCAATGGTTGTAGATAATCTGTTGGAAAACAGTTAATATTGTCATTGTGTTAACAACAACAACAACAATAATAATAAAAACATGATTACTGTTGTGTAACAGCAACACATATCTGAGGATATACTAATAATGTGATCAGGTTTTAGCATTAGCAATGCAATACATTTTAGGCCAAAATCCAAGCATGTTATTGGATTACCAGTTTTTATAGGAAAACAGCAACAACTTTTTCAGTCCTGTTTAAAGCCTTTTTTTTGCTCTTGCAATGTAAAGACACTGACATGTTAAGGAAAGTAAGCAATATTGGCTACCACTACCAACACTGGCTTTAGGAATACCTAACAGAAAGGCCCACAGGCTCTAACCCAAACTTTGTGTAATCCAATTGAATAGTATGTATTTATCTTTTACTTAAACTCTAGATTTAAACATTCCATTCCAGTACGGTATCATCTGTCAATCTCAGGCTGTCCTCCCCAGAAAGACAACAGCAGTGATTTTTTGAAGGTAATAGAATGAACTGCCAATAGCCACAGCTCTAATACCTCATGCTGATGTGCTACACTGTCTTGACACTAAGGACAGGAAAAGACTGTAAGAGCAGAGGAGACCTTTCAAAGATTGTGCTGTCCTCAACACAGTGGGGAATAAATGCAGTTTTTGTAATGTTGGGAGGCAGTAGCAAAGAACAGTAGTGTTAAAACGATATATAAAGAGAAAGAGGCAGAGTGGATGGGAATGGGGCAGCTTCCCCGCTGAGAACAGAGGCAGAAAAATAGGTTAAATGTGCAGTGAGCCAAGCAGAGAAACTTCCCCCTCCTGGCAGCAGGGTTAGACAAATCAGAGCTGAGGTAGAGCAGAGGCAAAATAAAGGAGGTGGTGGACAGAGGAGTTACTGCCATTTCCATTTTGAGCCTGTATGAAGGCTAATGACTTAAGGCAGGCTGCTGAGACGGAGCTAGGGTTCTGCAGGTGGTCCTCACAGGAGTGGAGGGCTCCTGAGGAGACTAAGGCCATTCTAATTGGACACTGAATAACGATATGTCTACTTCACATAGAGAATAGCAAGGCCATTTACAGTGTATTCATGTTGCATATCTTTAAATAAGACTGTATTATGAAGCATAGTTCTATCAGGGTTTTATTTCTGTCCAAGAAACATAGGCTGAGCCACTGCAAAATGTTAGAAAAGGAAATAATTCAAGTCAAGTCGTAAAACCCAGCCCACCTTGATATAGTGGGAGCAACGATTGAGTGTCATCATATACTCTTATGTATACAATTACAAACTTACAGATGACATAGCACAGTGTTGCTGACAGCAAGGACAAAGGTGTCATTATGCAATACAGCTAGTTTAGACTAGCCACCCAAGAGCTAGGGGTGGAACGGTTCACCAAATCCATTGTTCATTTCATATCACAGTTCTGAGGTCACGGTTTTCGGTTCGGTTTGGTTCACATTGTTGAGGTTTTTTCTACTTTTAAAACTCTGGAAATACCAGATGAGCATAAAATGAAAAAGAAAGTGTGTTGTTTTGCCCATCGTTGCTCATTACATGCTAGTTGGATAGACTGAACTCTATGACTACGCTAGGCTAAGCTAACGGTACTTATGTCTGCATTTTTCTTTTTGCGAAATTTGCTATTTACATCCCACTCTATAAGCATTGATGGGACCCTGGCAGCTTTGTGGACAGCAAAATGCAGGTGGTGGCATATGAAACAAAAAATAAAAATCACTCTATTTAAAGCTAGCTTGTTAATTTTATTAAGGAGCCTCTATTTACAATATTCCCTGGAATGGACTGGAATGGACAGCAAAACATACCACATGAACTTTACAAAAAAGGACGTACAGATTCATCAACTGTAGTTGCTGAAATACTAGAAAACCAGCAACCGATCTGAGCTGGAAGACCTCAAAGGTTGCTCAGGGTGGCCTGAGCCTGAACTGTGAGCATGTCATTGTTAGTGGAAGCTTAGCAGCACTACTCAGCTTTAAGAATGGAATTCTCATCCAGAACAGCATCAGTTAACTGTAAGTGCTCACCCTGACACAAAGTGTCAGAAAAGGCTTTGACTATACATACATAAGAAAGTGCAACACTCAGGTAAACGTTGTTGTCGCCACTTGGTTAACACCTTCTCACCCGATCATGGTTTTACTGTCCTGGTTCTGTTTTGGTCCCAACACTTTAAAGAAAGTATTATGAATCTCTATAGTTTTTATCAGATATACCTTATGGTTTGGAAAGTTGTCTGTTAAAACAGGTTTTTGAACATTTTTAAAAACACAAATGAGTTGAAAGATGCATAAAATGACAATGAATGACAAGCATTGACACTGCCCCACACTGAAGGAACTAGACTTGGTTAAATCTTGTGTCTTCTATTGTGGTGTAGCAAGGCAACTTTACCAAATAAAAGATGTGGCAGATCAAAAATCTGATGCAGTGGGTGGATAATATATTCCAGGCTATTTTCTCCCTCATGCAAATGTGATCGAACCAGAGGCGGTGCCTGGTGAATGTGTGTGCAGAGCATCAGCGCTCCAGTCTTTCAGCTTATTAATTTCATATTTACTCATTTATTTTTAAATGTGGAGGTGATGGAAATGTGGCAGGCTGCAGCTCAGAGGTGCTTACATGGCAGATGGGTTTATGAGAGGAAGTGAGCTGGTGTCAGAGGCAGGGATTCAAGTCAATTTTTTCCCCTTTTCTTCTTTTATTATTCATGGAAAGTGAGAATTATCCACAGAAAGCTGACTGAGCATACACAACTTCTTACTGTGCACCTTACTCAATACAGAGACTGCACTTGTTCACCACCATGCTCAAGGGTACATTGACAAGAGCCAGGGAAAAATGTGTCATAACTATACATATAAACATCATGCGTCTTTGGTGAACCAAGAAACTTACAACCAACGTGTGTTACTGTAAATCTGATGGCTCAAATATTATGAAACTCTAAGAAGTTTTATTTCACATTATGCCCCTTACTGTCAAATCATAATGTAATCAGTCACAGAGGGTGGAGGGAGGTGTGCAGTGTGATACCATGTGCTCTATATAATTTATATAGAGCAGTGGCCTGAGCCCCTTCATCCAGGCATTAGGTATATGAAATGAGGCCAGCTGTGAATTCCAAGTGAAGAGTCAGATTAACATATGTATCTATGTGTGGAACGGTTGTATATTTATTCTGCTCCCCAAGTGAACTCTCTTATGCATTGCATGCATATTCAAACTGCATGTTTTTACATCTTCACTTTGAACTGAATGTGCCAACGTGCACGCACACATACACACACCGTTTCCCCTTCAAGGTACCAATATTCCAATATTATTGTGTTAATTTGTAACTCAGTATGAAAGCTACTTTAATATATTTGACATATATTATGGCTAAATGTGTTTGTTAAAGTTCCACTATTGGTATATGTGGATTAGGTCATCAGTAGCTTTGACAAAACCAATTAATACAACATGAGAGTTAGTTTGGCTTCTGAACTGTCATCAACACAAACTGAGAAAACAATTGTGTCTCAGAAGACACAGCCATCACCCGCTTGTCATACATTCATACATACACAACACCACCCCACATTGTTTCCTCCTCTGTGTTTAACAGCAGCGTCTGTTTGACGGCTTTGCACTCAACACAGTTTTGCAGTAAACGAATTTCTTAGTTGTCAGCCAGAAGTCCCCCTTTTTTAACTGATTACTTGTCATGAAGCGATTTGTTCCTGTGAGTTTTAGGGCTCTTCTTTGTTGATATCTGTGAGATTTTTTTCTTCCAGCATAAACACAAAGATGGAATGAAGTAATTGGCTGCCAGTTCTATGGTTTACCAGATTTGCTCTGATCGACCACAGGCTCCTTCAAAAAAAGGCCTGAGTGTTTACAGCGCAAAGTAACATTGACACTTGCTCGGGCAGTCACAGCTACTAATTTACTCTCATCTGTGAAAACAAAGTGCTTCTCCTAGGATAACACAATTTTATGGCAGGGCAAACATCCTTGGAACAGTAAGAGATTCAGAAAAACCTAACAGTGTGCTACACTTAGTACAGCATCAGGGGACAGCATGATAAATAAATTTAGGCTTGATAAATACATGTGGAGTATGTCTGTTCATTTAAAGACCTCTGGATGAGATTATTAGCAGCTCACACAGTGATTAAAGACAATTAAGTCGCCAGTGGCTATGTTCATACTCCCTAATTGAAACCCTTTCTTATTTACATCTCCACTAAGGGGATGAGACAGCAGGCAAACAGTTCCATTTCCCACATATCTACCACCCTGTGGACTGCATAGACACGTGTTGGAATCCCTCTAGGGAAAGGACAGGGTGTTCATGTCCTACTGAAATGAAAAGGAAAGCAAAGAAAACACAAAATCACAGATCACAGAGGGATTAATTCCATTTCCAAAGGCAGCCAGCGGTGGAGGAAGGCAGAGAGAGAGAGTGGGGGGAGCATTCACCCGTTTGCAGTGGCGGCCTATTTCTTTGTGTTAATTCCTCCATGCCTTTTAACTTCTAAAGCTCTTGCATTATGGCACAGTAGGACAGAGTGTGATTGAGAAATTTGGGGGAATATTTTTAGCCAAAGCACTCACTTTCCCTCAGGGAACAGCATATGACTTTTCCCTTCCCTTCTCCTACTTTGGTGGTTTAACAATGAACCCTGGATCTGAAGCCAGAAGGAAAGAACTGTGACTCAGACCGATTCAGTTCTGCATCTACAACACAGGAGCTGAGTCCTGGCAGTACGTTATTCCAAAAATCTCCTTTTCCTCTTTTGCAGATGTTATGATGTGCAAGCTAATTCTATCCTACATTGCATATACACATTTTGAAGTGAAGGGATTTTACTGGATATCCAACCCGTGTCATCCCATAATGCGTCACATAAGTCACATTTTTTTTTTTTTTATGAACAAATGCATTACAGTTGGAATTGTGATTCGTGCCTGCAATACATTTTGTTCTAGTACAATACTGGGGAAATTGTGTTTAACACCACCAACTATGAGTGGAAAATAAAGGGTAAATGCAACTGTGGGACTCCTGGATGAAGGTGTGCTGTGGGTTGGAGGCACATCTCCTCCACCCTTCAACAAGAGCTTTTTGCATCTTTATACCATGAATACAAAAACAGCATAGTGTATCATTAACATGTATTGTACATACAGCACAGGTAATATGTGGTATGGAATTCAGATGCAGCACTTGTCTAGTGGACCAGACACAATAGTGGAGTGTGCCATTATCATGTTTTCCTCAGCAGCAAGCAAATATAATCTAATGATAGCAGCATAAATCACTAACTATTTTGTTAAGGACAGTCTGTGTGACAGATTTAAATATGGGTGACTGACTGGACTAAGTTTGGCCCTTGATGCCCTCATGTTGCACTGTCGGAAAGAAAATTTACACAGGCTGAGTTGGAGCATGGATCATTTTTCAAATGTACTGAATAATTGTCATTATCATAGCATTACTACCAATAATTATATCATAATACACCCTCAAATAATTGTATCATTGACTCTACTAGGCTACTGTGTTTTGTTTATCTTCACTACCTGAGACCAAACTGCCATCAGCCTGCCCCGCCTCTACTTACCCTCTACCTGACCTCCCATTGCACTGTGACACATTGACTTTTCCCATGGATCTAAACCTTTCGTTCTGTATAGTCTCATTGACTCTAATTAGCCATAGCTGCATTTCCCACGTCTTGTGACAGCTTGTACAGACAACCATCCTCTGTCTCCCTACCTCCCCTCCTCTGCTTACTCTCTCATTCTGCATCCAGCTCTTTGTCCTGGCACTCAACATATGCCCCAGCTGTTTGGCTTGCATGAAATATTGCAACATTGAGTGCATACTGCCGAGATCCATTCCCTATCTCGATCATAGTTCTGCCTCCATTAAATTCTGTTTTCTAATCAAATTGCTTCCATTCCTGAACCTGAATCCCTCTCCTGAATCTTATTACTATGCATCCTGATTGGCTGGTGCTGCCTGTCAGATGCTGTGTGACTTTTTGGAACACAGCTGGTGGCTCCCTGAACGAAGCCATCAGCCAGCAGCTGATGGCTGTGAGTTTCTGTACCCCTGAGAAAATAATGCTGAGAAGGAGATTTTAGCAGCAAATGTATCCCTAAATTTGTAAAAATGTGGCTGCTGGGCGATAACAGTTCATTATTATCAGAGCCCTGTCTGTCTGCTCCACTTGTGGACAGTTAAGTTTATCAAAATAAGTGACAGAACCTAGAAAGGTACGTTGATATAGTCTGGATTTTGCTCCAATCTAATTAATAGCTAGACTGCAGGGTGGAGCCAAAAGCTAATTGCCAAACTTTATCAGTCTCAGCATCTGAACTCCATCTCTATAGTGATGCAAGTCTAGTTTAACTGGAACCTCTCTCCAATGATAGAGCTCACAGACGAAATAAATGAACTGGTGTGACAATGGACTATCATTTCCATCATTTGCGACAGTAGACAGAAATATCTCCAAATGCTGCAGTAGAAAATATTTTATCACATTAATCAATTACGTGTACTGTATAAACACTGGAATGGGGTTTTTACACTGAATGCAAACGGAGTGTGTATAGTAGGAGTCAGGGAGCAAAGAACAGGTGTGTTCTGTCCTCACCAACAGAATGTGTCCAGATTTCTGGCTCCCATCTGTGGTTGTGTCTAGTATGTGTTAAATATGTTGTTTTGGGGTTGTCCTACTATATATGGGACAAATTTGATTTGAAACATAAAATTGTTGTAAAACAGTTTGTGTTGACAGTCTGTATGAACAGCTTTTATTCTGCCCCCCATCACCAGTTTATGTCAGCCATACAGCATACGTCACCATTTTGGCAATGCTAACTCCACTTTACTTACTAGTTGGCCAACAAAGCAGGAAGCTTGCAATCTGAGACAGCATCACCCTGTCACAAGTATTCATGCTCTAGTTCTACATAACTTGCACAGTTTGGTGAGTTGTATAAAATTCCTTTCCATCTGCATTGTCATAAATGGGGAATTTATCTATGAATACCATTTTGTATCAGGCTGTAATTATGTTTATTTCTGCTATAAAGTTGGACATTTTAACATGGAGGTCTGTGGGAGCTGAATCATATTTAGAGCCAAGTGGTCACTTAAAATACACCACCCTAACCTGACTAAATACTATGTGTACTGAATGTTGCACTAGTTTTTCTATTTCACTGTTAACATAAGTAATCTACTGATCATCGTTGTATGCACTATAATGTCCATTGCTCTAGTGATTTATAGCTTAATATAACATCTGTAAATATCATTTGTAGATTATGTTTATAATTTCCACCTACACTGGATGCATATTTAAGGCTCATATCCATCTGTTCAGTAGTTCATAGTACTTAACTCTGTATAGCATGACAACCATCTGTATATCATGTTTATAGTATATCTGTAGCATAGACATCTATACATCATCATGTATAGCATATACATACCCTGTACATACTGTAGATTCACTGTTTATCTTGCACTTACTGCTTGTTGCATTTCTAGTTAGATGCCAAACTATGTTTTGTTGCATTGTACTTGAACATGTGCAATGACAATAAAGTCGAGTCTAATCTAATCTAATCTAATCTGAATAGCACCTGCAAACACCCACATTAGCTGTTCTTCTCATTCAAATGGTTTCGTCACACATTCTGCCTTGGTGTCTCTCAGGTGGGACCTCCACGCTGCACCTCTCATCAGTGCGAGAGCTACCAGGTCAACTGCAGGAGCTTTACCAGCAGGGCTTCGTTCTGTCAGCTGTGCACCCGTTCATCCATCCCTGTGGTCCAGAGTCCAACAGCCCACAGCACCAGCTCTACCGGGCCATACTTGTCCAACTCAATGATGGGTAAGAGCTTGTACAAAATATCTGCAATAATATGTTGTTTCAAATCAAATCCATATGTGCAGTTCTACAAAAAAAAAATAATCCAAGCAAAACAGGTTGACCCTGAGGCAGTCACCTCTTTTGGGCCTCAGGCATCTTAACCACCCTACTGAGAATAGGACCTTAGTCAGCACACTATGATGAAGTGATTATAGTTTCTAAGAAAGTATGTTGAAATCACAAATGTACCATAATTCATGCCATTATATAAAACAATATTTGTGGGATCATCCTCAAATATACAATGCTTGCTGGCTGATCACTGACACTAAGGTCTCTGTAATGACTATATTCATATATATTCATAGTGTGGGTTTTATTATAAGTCATACAACCTTTCCATGTTGTTTCCGCATCACAACATCTGCCATGTTGGCTCTTTCAATTCTCTGGTGACAACAAGTGCCATGGCCCAAAGTCACCGCTGCCCCCCTACATCTGCCCTTCAGCCCTGTGCCCTGGCCCCCCCTTATTTGTCCTGGGAACTGTGGGGGAGGGGCTGTGGGGAAGAATGCCAGGGAGTTGCTCCAAATGGTGGTTGAAGGGCATGGTAAAGCCGTGATGAAATGTAGAGGGTGGAGATTTCTCTCAAAGTAAAGAGAAAGAGGTATAGGGTTGAAGGGCCCAAGAGATCATGAAGCCTGATCAGCTCGCTCAGAACTGTGAAGTCAGTTAAAATAAAATAAACAATGAAGCTATGCAATGCTTTTTGTTTTCTGGTAGCAGAGACATGCTGACAAGCTGAAGCCCCATGGGCTGGTGCTCTACCTGGCCCGACAGGTAGAGATGCAGCAGTTGAACCTTGATTGTTTGTTTGTTTGAAATAAGTTCCTGCAGCGCAAAAAAACATGTATGCACATATATGTACAATGACATTTCAGTAATTTAGTTGTAGTTTAGTAATAAACTGCTCACCCAAAGCAAGAGTACAATTACTGCAGAAAACCAATACAAGCAATCAAGAAAGGTGTCCAAGAGTTTCAATTGAAGCAACTGGACTCATGGATTTTTTTCTGAAGACATTTTGACAGTCTTCAGAAATAAATCCACGAGTCCAGTTCCTTCAATTGAAACTCTTGGACATATCATGACCTGGATAAATGAGAGCATGCACAGACACAATCAAGAAAAGGTTTATACTGTTTCTGTGTTCTGGCAGATGTGCTGCAAGAAGAATGAAAATCGAGTCAGCATTCCTGAACTTGCAATACAATTAAATAGAGTAAATAAGATGAAACTTTATATGGAGTTCAACTTAATGAAAGTACAAAGAAGAGAACTGTTACATTAGAACCCTAAGCTGTTTGGGGGCATTTTTCCAGCTTGTTATCACCAGGAAAATATGTTTTGATGTTGATATTTCCAGGCCTTGAAAATAAGCACTGTGTCAACATCTGCTGTCATATGTGTTGCTGGGGATGGATTATAGACCCAGTACAATGTGGTTCATGTTTTGAATGGTGTTGTTTATCAACAGCTAACACCAACTAATGATTTCTATTGCCTAACCTTAATACCTATGACTAAATGAATATGATGGTTTGTTTGTTTTTGTACTCTCCACTGCAGAACAAATGAAAATAATTTGTGACTGCTGGTTGTCCAGTTATCTTTAATGGCTTGATAGATGCATTGCTTCTTAATGTTTTTACAGAGTCATATAAGTTAGTTCGAGCAAGGTTTGTAATTGAGACATGTAGAATAAAGTGGTGGTAACAACGTGTATTTTTACCTTTGGTGCATTTGGTTCTGTTAGTCTGCTTGTTTTCACTGAATGGTGTAAATTACGTTAAGATTGGGGGTTCTGAGGGTTGATTCAAGCCAGAGTAAGCAATAAACAACACAAAAAGCAACAAAATGAAAGTTAAAAAAATATTTGTGCTAATATATGCTAAGGAAAATTTCAATTCTTAGGTGGAGTGAGCACAAGAAATGTTTAAGCTATGTCAAATGCCTGTCATGCCTCTTTCTGTTCAGGCGTCCCTGCTGGTTTTCGCTGCCGATATCAGAGCTTGTTTTCCTGTCTTCAGCAGAAAACCGTCAAGTTTGTCTGTTGTACAGTGTGAGAAACAACCTCCACAGTGTGAGATAATTTATCACAGCAAACCGACAGTTTAATTTGGGTTTGTCAAACTTTCTTTATTAGCAGGGCGTTACGATGTGCCCTGCTAATAATCACCTGACAGGAAAAACAGAAATGTGTGGCTTACTGTCTCACTCCAAGTCCTCATCTGAGGCAACATTGTTTGTCCAAACAGCACAATTTAAAAACAGTATTTATTTTTAATAAAGTTAGCTTTACCTCATCTGGGTCCTCTCTGTCCTTCTTTGCACAAATTTATAACATTGTATGTAACAAGGTTATTTTTTGTGCAAAAGTGTCATGACCTGGGGACCCAATGACCCAAAGACCTAAAGACCTGGCACAACTAAGGTTTCCTGTCAGCATGTGCAGATACTTGTAAAGCCACCCTGCCCCTCAGTTCTGGAAAACCAGACAGTGAAAATATCGATTCTGGGTTAAACATCAACAGCTGAATAGAGTGCAGGGATCTGAAAAGACAGCATGACATAAGGGAATAAAAAAGAACTGCAGTTAGACAGAGAGAAGACGGCAGCGTATATTAAACAAAAGAGAGCGAGAGAGAAAAGGAAGGAGAGCAGAGGAGTCTACCATCCTTTGATGACCCTGGCCAAATGTAGGCCCAAGTTTTATCTCCGATGTCTGTCACCGTGGAGACAGCTCCTCACATCAGAACCAACCCAGGGGATCCAAATCTTATGCAGATGATGAGAGGAGAGAAATATATATAAAAAAGAGAGAGACAGAGACCAAGAGAGAGCCCCCTCCTTTCCCTCTTGATGGCAGGCCCGGGAATCAAAGTCAGAGGAAGAAGAAGGGAAGAAGGTGGGGAGAGGCAGGACAGCAAACCATTCATCTGTGGCTGCGAAAAGAAGCAGAGCTGATTGGTCAGCAGTTATCTTTATACTATGCACATCTACAGAGCCTGTGTGGCAACATTAAACAAAACAAACAAAATCAACAAAGCTCTAAGGTAGACACAGAGATTGTGTCGTCTGTAAGACACTGTCACCTGACAGACCTACCTGGTTAGGTGTGCCTTTGGAGACCTAAAATATAAAAAAGAGGTTGATATTTCCACACCATTGAAATGACTAGTGTGGTTGTATATTGTATATTGTGCTGTTTGTGTCGGTGTTTGCTGGATTTAGGTTTGGTAAATTACACAAATCTGCATAAGTATTGGCAGCTTTGGGTGTTTTAGGTGTGATGAATGCTAAGAAGTTTATTCTGTGAAATGTGATGGAAATATTTTACTAAATGGTACTTACATACTGCTTTTTTCTTTTTCTCAAAGATACTCAAAGTGCTTTACATTATTTTACATTTACATAATATAATACTGTAAGTGTGTTGCCTATGGAGACATTGGCATACAACCAATCAAACCACCAACTTTAAGATTAGTGGATGACCACTTTACATGAGCCACAGCCACCCATAAAATCCTCCATTTTGGACTGACAGATTAGATCACCAATCACCTGCAAAGTGGCCTTTTGAAAATATCAAGGTCACTGGATCCTATCATCTTTCAAGTAAAGTAGAGGAAATTGACTGTAACCGCCCCGAACCAAAACACGTGTACCGAACAATTCAGATTTTTTTCCTGAACCGTCCCACCCCTACATGAGATAGAATAGTATTTTATTAATTTCACAGTGGACATATAGCAGCAGGAATGTTGTAAGAGTAGCATACAGTAGCCTGTCTGTACAGAAGTTTGATAAAATAGTAGAAATATTTAACAAAAACTAACAACAGAAAAATTGTAAACATGATCTGAAATGACTGTTCTTGTCAATGGCAGTATGTCGTGGCTGTTGACTGTAGACATGGATTGGACTGTTTGAAGATTTAAAATGTCAACTGTCAAATTTCCTAGTGGTCAATTTATTTGTGATAGAATAGGGTTACAGTTCAGCAGGCAGTGTCTGATGGGATATATTCATCACTAGTGGGTAATTTCAATGTGCTTCTGTGCAGAGAAAGGAAGAAAGGAGATATGGTGCAAGAGGGTAGAGAAGGGTAAAGAGCTGTGAGAGATGTAGGAAGAGGAAAATAAAAACATAGAGCCTCAGAACCATTAAGAGGGATTTGCCAGTGAAATTATTGACAGATGGGTGAAAATGTGACATTAGAAGAGGTGTGCTGTGTTATTAAAGCACCATGGTGCTAAACATGGGTTCAGATGCTCCCTGATTGTGTCGTCATAGCAATAGATGAGTGGTGGGTGAAAGGAATCGGCATCATGTTTCTGATGCAAAAAGCCTAGGAGAAAGATTTGGTTTCATTCACTGACTATGCTGTGGAAAAAAATGGTTTTACCTGGCCTTGACTGTCTTTCTGCAGGATGATAGAAGAAAGATTTTATTGTAAACAAGAAGGGCAATTTAGCTCTTTACTAGACCTTTCCTGAAGGAGGTTCAAATGCTTCACTGAACTTTTTAATGATGATGGATGCTTTAGAAAATGTAAACTATGTCTTATATTTCCTGTAAGAGAAGATGCTGTTAACAGAGCACATTGAAAGTCCATTCAAAAGCATAATATAATGTTAACATATTTTTCAGACTCTTGAATGTTAGTCTGGTTCTGACTGAAAGATCTCTGCAATTATGGACATCCACTGAATTTTTAATAATAATATTTAGGTTCCCCCAGGCTTGTAGAAATAGAATGCTCTAAAAATAGCATTAAAGATCTCCAAGGAACTCATCAAAATAACAGTGATGCTTTAAAAAATATATTCCACTAAATATATTATATTTCCACTAAAATAGTATTTACATAAAAATGTTATTTTCTGTAAGAGAATGACCAAAGGACATGAATAAACATCTTGAGCTTGTAGCTACTACAAACATTAAGTGTGTCCTAACACATATACAGTAACATAACACTGTATGTTTTAATCCAATTATCATAACACACTGTTTCACTGTGTGCTATGTGATGAAGAATCTCACAGTCACAACACCATGTCTACTGCTTTGATCACCATTGTCTAATATACATCTAACATTTGTTGTCTTCCCCATTGATCAATCACACAACAGACATTGTGACTCAGTGATCAATGGGGAAGACAACAAATGTTGCTCTTTTGTTCACCTTATCCTGTCTTTGTAAGATGTCTTCCTATGTGTAAAAAACCAAGTCTCAACTTTTGATCAATAAATGATTCACATACTGCCCCCTTCACTGGGACTGTAATGAAATCACAGGACACTACTGTGAATAAAGTCAAATGGACAGCAAGAACAGGATGCCTAAACTAGGCCAAAATCAGTCACTAAGAGTTCAAAGGACTGCTGCTATACACAAGGACGTAGAGCGATCGGGCACAGAGTGAAGGGAAAACAAAGACTGTGGTAGAACAGTTCTTAGAAAACCTCTAAGTCCTAGTCCATCCTCTCTTTCTTGACTTGATGGAAAATGGCATGAGGCCAAGAGAAGAGGAGAAGGAATTGGGAAATGATAGCAGCATTGACCTCACATTACATTTCACAGAAGCAGAAAACACATAAGGCCAGGAAGTAAAGGGCCCAAAAAGAGGGTAAAGGTCAGTATTACGAAGTAACATACCGATGTATACTAAATAACTGAAGAACTGCACATAACTGTATGGCTGATGTGCAGCAATAACTTTTTGGCCTGAATCTATGAATCAGCTTTCTGTAACTGTGACAGTTCTATGCTAGTTTTATGTATAAGCACAATGATTCTGTCAAAACACATCTACCCAGAAACTACATTACCAGAAACATCTGATGAATGAGAGTGTGTTGCTTGAATGCACCAAACTGATAAAGAGAAACTACATAATTCATTTTTAAAAAATTGTTTGAGTGATTTGACTGAGGGCAGGACAGGATGCAGTGGTCAGCACTGCTGTTTCACAGCAAGAAGGTTCCTGGTTCCAGTGCCTCCAGCTTCCTTCCACATTTCAAAGATATGCATGTTGAGTTATTCGTTATAACTGAACACGGCTGTAGGTATAAGTGTAACTGGTTATCTGTCTCTATATTAGCCATGCGTTAGACTGGCGACCCCACCTCCTGCCCATTGACATATGGGTTGGGCTCAAATCCATGCAGCGTAATTGGATACTGCAGATTTAAAAATAATATTGCCACTACAAGCAAGCCATTAAGGGGTATATGAAATTAGTTTCCATGTGAATATTCAGCTCCAGAGGGAGTGATTAGTCCAACATGAGATGCTGTAAGAGCAAAACAACAAAAGCATGTGACTATATTGTGCGAAGGGACAAGAGAAAAAAAATTAGAGCAGGTGTACTCACCCAGGAGGTGGGCAGGCAGACAGGCATTTGACACCCATCTAACCACACGGGGCCTTGGAGGTTGTCAGCCGCTGCTGCATGCTGCATGAAAAGTCACAATTTCACACAGAGAAGATGGACTGCAGGTGATGTAGATGCTATTTTTACCCGAGGCCTCCCTCCAGGACTCACCAGACTCTCTCCTCTCTCCTGTAGAAGTCCAAGATGAGTTATCTACCAACTGAAAAGAAGATGCCTTCCGAACATTTTATAGCCAAAATGGAATCAAACTATAGCACTGCATGCTAGTTCTGAAGTTAAAAGGTCTTTCCAAATGGCTGAATCACAAGAGGAAGTATAAGATCCTTGGCACAAAAACTAAAAAAAACAATACAATACAAAACCAAGGAAAAGCAAGGAGATGTTGCCACATTTTCCCCCAAACATAATAAATGTCTAAACCTAATATTTTTAGTCTTGAACAAACACAGACATGGTCGTCTATCTAAACCAAGCATTTATTGCTCTCAAATATGACTTTTTATTTCAAATACAAAAGAAAGAGGTTTGTTGTTACTCGCTCTAAACTAGTGATTTTTTACTTTTATATTTTTTATATTCGAATTGACCAAATATAGCAATCTAATTCACAATACAGCAAAACAAATGTAACAGTGTAAATTGGGAAAGTCTCAGTTTTCATATACCTTGTTTGTTTGTGTGACTTAATATCACAGAGTTAGCAATAACCATGTGGCAAGTGGGTCGACATTGATATGAGAATTTTACTTTGATGAGTGATAATTGATTTGGATAGTGTTGAGGTTATGTTTGATGTGTGTAAATATGACTTATATGTGCTTGCAGTAGAGTTTCTCCTGTTTAATTTGATATGCAATTTGATTATGCAATTTGTTGGGTGCATGAAAAAGCCCCCAAACATGTGGGCTGTGGGGTTCAAAGGGATAATCTAACTAGGTTAAACTTTCTCTCTGCTAACATAAGTCCATCCATCAATGACGGGCTAATTAACATTAAACTAAAGTAGGAAAACTTTCCTTACTGTCTGCTAGTTTTATGACACAGTGAAAATGGAGAATGCCATCCATTAACCAGCCTCCCTCTTCACATAATACACACAGCCTGCCCAGTAACACAGACTTGACTAGCCCATGACTGGTTGTGGGTATGCTACATTTCAAATGTGTTTGTACTGAATTTTTTTTAAACCTGTACATATATTATAAAAATCAATTTCATTCAAATCAATGATCATTTTGATTAGTGTAGAACAAAAAAAAGTGTGGGCACCCCTGATCTAAGCCTAGTTTGGAATTCTTGTCATTTAAAAAAGTGTCCAAGCTGTAGCGCCATCCACATAGACACAATTCAATAAGGAGTAATAATCCATTTAGACATCCTACTGGTTGGTATGTGAAACATCACCCTGCATGTGACAAATGAACTTAAGCTACTACTTAAGCAGCTAAGCTCGGGAATGCTTTTACATTCAAAGAAAGGAACATGCCTACGTGCCTTACAATATTTAGGCATACAGCTGATCATCATATCTTTCACTGTAACATTTATTGATGGTGCTCAATATGCAGTCACTAACGTGATGGGACTTCCACCTACAGAATTTTCTCAGAATTTCACCACTAGGGGAAACTGTTAGCACTAAGAATCTTTGTGAATATGGCTCAAAGTGTCCATGTAGAGTTCATGCATACACACGCACACACACCAATGTAAGGGGTGTGAGAGACTTTGTTGTTTGTTCAACAGGAAGAGAAGAGAGGAGATATAAGCTGGGACATTTGTCTCCTTGGGTCTGGCTCCTGGGATTTCCCCCAGAGGACAGAACATATAATCAGAGTTTTTCCTGCCTAAAATACAAAAAGAGTCTCCGTGATAGGGGGGTGGGTGATATGAACTTGCATGCTGCTTGTCAATGCACTGGTAGCCTTGTGCATTACGAGCACTTTTCCAGCAGACTTCCTGACTAAAAAGCTGAAACTCATTGTTCTCTCCCCTACTTTTGTGCCTGCAGGGTGGAAAGGAGCCAGTCAGTCTGCCCACCATACACACTGCAGCTGGAGGACTGTCTGTCTGCCGAGCAGGTGCCCACCCCAGAACTAATCCAAGGCTACGTCAAAAAGGTAAGGGCTGGTTTACAAATGCTAAGTGGAGGAATTTGTCAGTTTGTGGCCAGCTAGGAATGCAGGGAGAAGGGAAACTGCATGAGGGATAAACGCAAAGAACACAGAGCAAGATGATTTTACCGTCAGCATCAGAAATTCAAAGCACAGCAAGTGAAAGAACAATTTGTCATGACTTTAACTCTGTAGCTCTGCTACCACAATTCAAATGGCTTCATTTAGCATGTCATCCTGTCTAAGACAGCAGAGAACACAATGGGAAGAAATATAAGGAAAAAAGAACAAATCAAACACTTTGAGATAAAAGTTGCAAATTGTTGAGTTGCAGGTTGCCTGAGCTTAGTTACACTTGAACCAAAAGAAAACTTAAAGGACAAACCGCACACATTTTCCTCGCACTATAATTATAATGCACCACCAGTGTTAACAAGTCTGATGCATTACAGTATTTCACATGGTAATACACAGATACAACAGGATCACACCTGATGTGGATTTGTGTAGTCCAAACTCGTGTCCAGTCTGAGGAGCAGCAACAACTGTTTGAGGTCCTCAGAAATGTCCTGTGATTATGTTGTTATACACTTCACATGTGAAGATTTCATGTTTTGAAGACATATCTGCATTTTCCCTAGTGGAGATCAATGCAGCCAGACAGACCCTCCTCTTCAGCAAGCGGGCAGTGCTGCATCATCACAATTTAACCTTCCTCCCTTATATATATATATTACCGACCAGGCAGTGGTCTTAGAGCTGTGCACCAAGACCTTTTTTTGTTCATTTTGCCCTTCAATTAGTCATGCAACCACAGTCCTGTAGGACCTCATTACTGTTGGTTATCATTTTAATCTATTGAGCTGTTACACGCCTGCTGGAGGAGGAGCAGGAGGATATGCTGGAAATCTATTAAAAGCGAAGTGGACACGGACGAGTGGTACAGAAATGAGCCTACCAAGTCTTTTTCTTTTTCTTTCTTTCAGGCTCCAGCCTTGAATTCTGCTCCTTCATTTCTCTATATACCTTCCTCTCATTTTCTCTTCTTCCTCTTCCTCACTGTTTCAGTCTGTCATTATCCCTTTAGCCTCTCTTTCTGTCATCTCCACCCTCGCTCTGTCTGCATTCTCAATCTCTTTCTCTGGTGTTTTCATCTTGACCTTCAGACATCTCCTCCTGGTGCCACTTTAATAACTTACAGGGGAAATAGGAAACGTGTTCTCAAGTCAAAATTGAAATGGGTTTTTCACTACAGGCTGTTGATATTCTTGTGGCAGTGTAAGGGATGCTCCTGCCAAAATATTTTTCATGGAGTTTGTGCTCTGCATCATTTCGATTAATGATGATAATAATGATAAATTAGGTGAATTTGACTTCAAAACATCATTTTCCTTACCTGAGGAGGTTCCTCCTGAGCTGGCATATCTGCTCATTTAAATTAGAAAGTTCAGAAGAATGCTAATGTTTAGTTATAACCTTCCATTTACTCTCTTCCAGAGAGGACATAACCCTTTAACGAACACTTGTATCTTCAGCCAAAGCTCCTACACACCCTGTTTTGGGTTCGATGGCTAGCTGATACATTAAGCTGATAATTGTCTTTTTGTTTTGTTTTGTTTTACAGTCAATTCTTCTTCAATATATACTGTATGGTGTTTTGGCCCTGTTTCTCTATGCACGTTTAAATATAGTATACTGAGTTGACACCTGTTCCTAATGCTGGTCTGGAAACAAGGCCATATTAAGATTAAGGATGGAACTACCAGTTCTTCTTTGTCAATAACGACAACAATAAGGGTACAAAAAAAAAATATTCATTGCAGCCACAATGTTCTGTCAGCTGTGGTGATTTTTAGAGAACCAGTTATTTCTCTGTCTCTGCCTGCCTGCATCAGAATGAAGTGAAAGACAACAGTCACTTTTCATCTTTAGCAGTTCCATTTCAACATATTGTTATGATAAATATGATGTGGAAGCACCCAGGGAGCGTTAAGCTGATATTAAACAATATAGCTGGAAACAATGTGATTGTTTTTCAATTTAATTTCATAGTGAATAGCCTGTGATTTGATTTTTTTTCCCTCAATGTGGCTCCAGATAGAGGCGGACACTGCTGCCTTGGCCTGAACGTGGGGTCAGAAATAGAGAATTGCATCATTATCTTTCCCTGGCAGTTATTGTTTCAATCTCACTCAGCAGGAGCACCCCAACATTGATATTAACAAATGACAACGAGAGACAGAAACATATCTGAATGATTTAATGCTTTTGTTCTAATGTTTTTTTTTTCTTGTCCCCTACAGCAGATACAGGATGCTGCAGACCAGGGAGGAATGTTCGTGGGATTTGTGCAGGAACCATATAGAGCCCCTAGGATCAGAGAACCAGACACCCCCTCCCTCTCTCTGCACTCCAGCCCCAGCTCCGTGCTTGGTTCCTTGGGCAGCCGTAGCCCCTCAAACATCTCATTCTCCAAAAACCATGCAAAGCCTACAGCTCAAGCTGATACCGTGGATAAAGAAGAAAGGAAGGTCAGAGAAGGAGTACCCATGGGGGGGGAGAGTCACTCTGGCGGCACCGAGGGAGGCAATCAGGACGAGGTCTCATCTGTAGCATCTCCACTGTTGAAGGGAGGTGTGGAGCTAAGTGAGGAGCTGACAGAAGAGGAGTCACCTTATCATGATAACAACAAAGACAGTGGCACAAAGGAGAGGTCCAGATACCTGCAGCGGAGGGGCGATGGTGAGTCTCTATGGTAACCAATATACACTAAAAAGGGATGTGTTAAGCAGGAACCATGTAAGTCAGGACAGTAAAACACATGTTGTTAAAGTATCTTATGTACGAGAGGAAACACATGTACAGAGGCTGTATTTGAAGCTTTCTTCTTTCACTAAAACACACAATGGTCCCATTTTTACAAACACTGTTCTGTCCACCACAGTAAACAGCACTGCACACACATTTGGAAAGGTTTTTCAAAAAAAAGTCTATATAAAATCATTAATGTAGCAAGGACATATTTTCCTAAAAAAGACTTTTTTTAAGTTTGTCTACATTGGTAGAGGTGGAGACAGATGTCTTAAAATCTGGACACATACCATTAAAAGTTTGGCTGTACATCACTTTTAATATTCAGGAAAATATGAATTCTAAATGTAATATATATTAAATGTTAAGTTAAGGTTAAATTGATTTCTTTAGTATTCTGTCATATTCTTTAGCCTTTTGCTTATTATTTGTCTGTCAATTCATTTAATCTGACAGACTTGTCAGACCTTGTCCCTGACAACTAATTGGAAAGCTTTCCAATTTGCTTACAAGGAATACTTGGCAGTTGATTGGCTGCACCTGTCACCATCTATCATGAGCTAACATCAAAAAATTAGAAACAAATCAAGGAGGAGAAACTAATCTGACAATTAGCAATTAGCAGTGGAGGAAACTATGGATGCTTATCCAGTTTGTTCAACTCTGTCTCAGTCACTGTAGAATTGACCCTTAAAAGGAAATTAGACAAATTGACTCAAAATAGGGGCAAACTCCAAACTCTTTCAAACTCAGTTCTTCAATCCAAGTGACATGAGACCTACCTAACAGCCATCTTCATCAAAAACATACATACCGAAACGAATGATAAAGGTTGAAAATTGAATTTTGTTGTTGCTGTAACTCAAAGTACACTGAATAATACTTAGGTTCAGGTTTCTGTGCCTTCATCAAACAACAGTTGACTGCTGGTCTCTGTTTCACTGTGGCTGTAAGTGAGAATGACTATAAATGCTAGCTTCTTGTATCACACTTTCACATACACTAATGATGTGTCGTTCGCGAACGATTCGTTAAATATGAACTAATCTTTTATATGACTCCGGAGTAATAAGTCATCTCATTCAGCAGGACAGGAAAGGAAATGAACAGTTCACGGCTCGTTCGTCTTCAGGTCCTCGTTCTTTTGTCACGTGACAGCTAAGCTGCTCAGGGTGTGGCAGCAAGCCCTACAGTTCATTCACGGATCGTTCATTCGTTCATTTGTCACAGGACAGGCAGCTCGGCCTACACAGTTCCGTTCTTGTTCATCGTTCATTTGTCATGTGACAGGCTGCATGGGCTGCACAGATTTGTTCATCGTTCACAGCTAACATAACACTAACATACACTTGAACTCCATGTCAGCCTACGGCTGGGCGATATAACAAATATACGTGATATATCGTGGCTTGTCCCCTGTGGGATATAAAAAATGACTATAACGTCAATACTCCAGTATACAGTACTTCATGCAGCTGTGTTTAGTCTCGGGCATCGAACTACATGTTTTTCCTCATTCTCTCTCATCTCCTCTCACAGAGAGATAGAACAAGCGCACTTACTTATGTACATCACGTGCTGTTGTACGTGCAACTGCATACGCCTGAAAGCACAAAGCAGCGGAGAGCTCAGGTAGCGGTAGCTGCAAAGCTACAACAACAAAACTGTGTTGTTTCCTAAAAACACGTTTTGAAAATGATTCACCCAATGTAGGCTGTGTCTCACTCTCGAAGAGGAGGAAATCCCCATTTTAACTGATAAAACTTGCAGACAGCATGCACAGTCTTCATACTTTGGTTTAATGTTAATCAGCCTGACATGGAAGGACGGACTTATATTAGCAGACAGCAGCTAGCTAGCTAGCTAACTAACGAGCCAGTGCACCAGCATTATGATTGAAGGACATTTTAAAAACACAGCAGCGAGCAGCATCCAGTCTACACTCTCAGTCCAGCATCAGGCTAGAGTTCTCTGTCTCTCAACACTCAGCTGTGTGTGTGGTTTGTTGTCATGGGCCAAAAACTCGTGTGTTGTTTAAAGAACTTGTATTAATGGTAAGAGCTCTCACTCGATTATTCACGCAACTACATACATCTTCAGACATCATTAAAGATCTTTGCAGCACCGTGAGGATAGATGATAGAAAGTTTGAAGGCCGCTGGCTTCTGGCTCTGATGCCGCAAAACTGAAGGGGTGAGCTCTTCTCTGCTGGCTGCCATGTTGTTGGACACAGGTGGAGGAGGGATGAACCCACTTTGAACTACGGGAGCACAGGGGGGTGTGTCTGCCATGGAAGTTAAAATCAATTTTCATCAAAACAAGTCTAAAGGGCAAATTCAAATGAATCTATAAAATCGATTTATCACCTAGACCTAGTTTAAAATCAGCATATATTAATGCAATATGAACCATAATACATATCAAGACATATCAAACTGGCAGTATTACATGCATCGAACTGTTAATTCAAGGCTAAGGCAAAATATTGAGATATACATTGTGTATCGTGAGATGGCCTAAAAATATCGGGATATTAGTAAAAGGCCATATCGCCCAGCCCTATGTCAGCCTTTAATCTTTAACTGGTGCCTGTTAACTCTTCTCTAAAGCCATACCTTTGGCTGCCTATCTATAAATAGCTTGGATCCCCCTTAAAACACATTGCAACTGCAGAGGTGTCATTTCCTCTGATTGCCTCAATGTTACACAACAATGAGCTGCCTTGGGATATAATCCTCACTATCCGTGACACAAAGAGAATCATCTCATTGCTGCAGTGCTTTCACACTCACACTTTAACTAATAAAGCAGGGAGCATTGTCAGCTATTTTACACACATTTGACTTGACTTAATCATGACATCCCCTTTTCTTCAGACGAGGTGTTGAAAGGACACATTTATATGTTGACTATTTGATTTACAAATGGAGACACAGAAGTTAAACCACCTTGTGTGTGTTAACTTGTATGTGTATGTATGTGCAGTGCAGTTAAGTTCAAAGCACCACATACAGTAGGGACTGGATAATAAAAGTACTCTTTGCTGTTTATATTTTTTGCTTTTGTCTGCATGTGTGGGCAGTAACACACACTTGGCATCACAGCAGATCACAGCCCACTGGTCCATCTGGGCCTTCCCACAGTGCATTTTGCAGGGCGATAACTCCCCACCGTCTCATCCTCTACCTCCCTTGGTTTTGTAGCTCTCTCTACCCCCAGCTTCATCCCCCTAAATCTCTGCAACAGTGCCAGCAGCACTAGTGGGGCAGCCAGAGCTGGGGTGCTTAAAGGGAGGGGGGCTGCAAAACTCCCATGTTCCTCTCTACTAATGCCCAGTCTACTGAGCAGGCCTTACAGTCTCTGCTGCTGCTGGCTTGCTCTTGCTAATCCTCAGATCTTGAGGTGAACACTGTGCAAGTGCTGGCAGTGAAGCCAGCAGAAAGACAGAGGATTATGGTAGGAGGAACACATCCACAAGACTGAAGATTTGTCTGCAAGACTCAAATGTTCCATTTGTTTTGAGGTTAAGGAATTGTGGGGTGTGCTTATTCATGGGAGTGACAGCTACCTGAAATACATAAAATGAAAATATAATAGATATGACTATGTCTGTCTAAACAGCAATATATTTGGCTGCTTCAAGTATGTGTCACATGAGGAAGAACACATGTGCAGTTTATCTATACATGCATGAATAGCAGAACCTGAGAGCAACAGTGGACAAAATAAAGTTGTAGTATAGTTTACCAAGTGTGCTTACTAGGTTACTACATTACAAGTTTGAAGTGAAACCTCATTTTTTCACCTTTTCATTACTATTTTTCTCTTTGCAAACAAAGTTAACCTAGATCAAATCCCATAACACTCCTCCATCTGTGCTGTGCCATAAATGAAGTGTCAAAAACAAAGAAATCTGAACCTTTTTGTCTTTACGACAAAAGTGCATCATCTCTCTTTTGTGGAAGAAAACAATACCTAAAGTAAACCAATCGTGTTTACTAAAGCACATACCACACTCTAAACCTTTATCATAATGTCTTTATCAGCTGCTTGGCTGCATCACTGAGATCAGTGTTATCTCTGCTCTGCTGGGATCAGTGTCAAGATTTCAGATTATAGGAACAGATGCTCAGATTATAGGAACAAACGCTTGAATGATGACATGTCATGTTGAAATGTTGCACGCTGCTGCAGATGCAAAGGTCTAACAACATTTATGTGCTCATTTTCACATTAGCTGCAAAAAGACTTTATTTAATAAATATACAAAACATTGATAGGGCCAGTTATTTTGCGTAACCATTCTGGCTTTGAAGTCTTGCTCTTGGTCCTAAGTCAAAAAGCAAACTATACTACAGGGCTCTAGAGTGCGACCATTTTGGTCGCAAATGCGACCTAATTTCTCAAAGGTGCAACCAAAAAATATCAGAGGTCGCACCGGTACGACCAGCTGTTAGAGGGAGATACATTCTCTGCAACTCTTAAAAGTCTCCCCGTGGTCCAACAACAGACACACATCAGGCTCATATCGTGGTCTAAACCAATCAGAGACTGTGAAGGGCGGGGCCCTGCGTGTGTGTGTGTGTGTGTGTGTGTGTGTGTGTGTGTGTATCTTTAAAAACGTGTCTGCTGCGGTCAGCCGAGACCGCAGGAAATCCAGAAGAAGAAGAACACGGACATATGCTGCGCAGAGCTGATGCTGTACGCTAAAGCTTGTTCCATACTCCACGAGAACAGAGAGATCTGTTCCCCGAGGTATCGGGAACAAGAACAAAGTTCGTTTCAGCCCGGACTTTTTGAAAAGCGTGTGCAAAACTCATACGGCCCTCTCACTGCACCGCGCAGCGCGCACACAGACAGACAGGTATTAAAGACGTTTCGCTGCAGAAACCGCAGTTCAGGTGAACATGCAGCAGAGGAGCAGGATTTGTTGCTACTATGCGGGTTTTGCTAATTTGCTGTTGACCTGAATGACTGACGATAACGAGCCGGCAAAGTTCGGGGAGGGGGCGTGACGTGCTCGTAGCATCATAACAGACTGAACAGCAGGTCTGACGGACAGTGCTATCTGACCTGTGTGGTTCATCCATGAAGGCTGATTCACTCTGACTGACAGCAGTCAGCTGGTTTTAAGGAGTTATAGAACATGGTTACATGACGAACGCCCATTTAAACAGTATTGTTATTATCCTGCTATAGTGGAGCATTGTCTGCCAGGATGATATCTGCATACAGCTAAAACTGTGACAGAATGAAGAGTCTGTCAGCTGGAGCTCAGCTTTAGAAAGAGAGGAGACAGAGAGGCAGAGAGGAAGAGAGGTGAGGAAGATGAGAGAAGAGATACTGTAGCTGCATTAGAAACGTGTTGAAGAAAACAAAATATATATCTCAATCACAACTATTAAATAAATAATGGTGTATATAATTTTAATCATTTTTAATTCACATTGGCAGATAGATAAGTGAGGAGCGACAGCCAGAAAATACAGAGAGAAAGCAAACAGGGAACTGAAGAGTGCTGTATGAACTTTAAATCTTCATTATGGATTTCTGACATGCAGACTTGTTGGCTAGTTTGTCCATAATTTGAATGAGTACTATCAGTACTTTATCGGTATTTAAAATACTTTTTATTCAACTGTGTTCATTATACAAGGTCCAAATTCATTTTAAGATGTTATGTGATTATTAAGCCTATTTATATGTACAAAATGTACTGATGCGTACAAAAATATACAGATTAAGTGTGATGCGGTGCACCTAATTTTTGTGCTGGTGCACCTAAGAAAAAAAGTTAGGCGCACCAGTGCAAAAAGTTAGTCTAGAGCCCTGTATACTGCAGTGCTGTTTCATTGGCAGCACAGAGCAATCATTTGCAGAAGAGAGATTAATGTTGTTTACTAAAGGAGTTTTGCAAAGATCAAAATGAAGGGAAATAACAAGACAGCTTTAAGATTATTAAGTTTATTATATCATGATGCTCTGCAGCATTGCATCTAACGCCAATCCCAACCAAGTTATTATAAAGTTTAAATTATAAAGTTATTGCAAGTATATACAGTGATGCTTTTTTTTAATCACAAATAATCAAATCTTTTTCACACATGTTTCTGAAGAATGTAAGATGAAGAATAAGTGATGAGCACCAGATGCTGGTCTTCCAATATTTTGGGGATATTTTTGAGACCAAACCTATTTTTAACTATTTTTTGGGCAGCAACTTAACTATTTTGCCAGAACAAAACTCACAGGTAATTACATAATAAAAGTAAAGAACAAAAAAATAAAATAAAAAATAATATTACCTTGAGTGTGGGTTTATATATTATCAACAATCATATGGATACCGAGGCATATATAGCTTGATACATCCTAACCAGTGTGAAGAATTACAAAAGTCAATCTTCTGATAAATAAGGGTATGTTTAGCTGTAAGATGGCAGTCAACAAACAAAGTAGTAGTTAACAAAAATGATCCAATTTTGCCTGGTTTCCTTTAATAAGCCAAGTACTTCCTAATTATTTGATTGTTTGACTTCTGTCTGTAACTTGTTAATTTCTCTCTGTAATGTACCTTGTTGAGCCTTTGCTTTTGTAGTCTCAAAGAGATAGCAATGATCTTACCCCTCATCACTACCTTCCCAAAGGGTAGAGGGGGAAACAGCTATTTAGTTTATTAAATCTTTCAGTATCTCTTGTTTAATGGCATTATCATTTAGCAAAGATACAGTCAATCTCCAATATTTAAACTGTTTACCAGATCCCATTCTTACCTTTAGGGTTACTGGTGCATGGTCTGTCTATAGTGATGGGTTAATATCTCTTGTTAGATATCACAAAACATATCTAGTCTAGAATAACTCCCATGCTCCTGGGACAAGTACAGTCTTTCTCCCTGGGATGTAGGTGGCACTATACATCCACTTAACTTAATTCACACATCATTACCTGAAGAGTAGAAAACCTTTTGGAGGGAGAGCCTACGTATACTGGGAGCCATGTTTTGTCTTTGTGTGCGGTTGAAGTCCCTTTCTGTTAATATAGTGCCTTCAGCCCTGACATCCGCCTTTGCCAGAGCCGTTATTCTAAAACCACAAATGACACAAAGACAAACACTGCAGTGGGCTTGTATTTGAACAGTGGTGATTATTCTGTCCCTCATGGGCATCAGCAGCATTAATTGTTGTTAGTGGGACACCTCTGGAAGGGGGGTTTGATGCCATTTCCTGCATTCTGGTGGGTTTTTAACAGCTTATTAAAGTAAATGCCTAACTTAATAACTATTTCAGAGACAGATTCAATGTGCAGGTTTTGTCAACCTAATGGTGGTACAACACTAACCGATTATTATAACAAAATAGGTTTATATCTATTACTATCTGCCATAATGCCATAATGTTTTTAACCACAAAAATGATATTTCTGCTTCACTGTTTCCGTGTGAGAAATGCCATGTGTGGTGTGTAAGCTTGTTGAAGTGCGTGTCTCACTCCTAATGTGTGAGACTTGAGAGCCCTGGTGTCGACAATCATGACAGCTCACTTTTATTTGGCAGAACTATTCATCAAACAAACACCAAAGTACCACAGTGTTCAAGTTTGACAAGGAGTTACAGTTTCTCCCTATAATGAATGTGAAACAGGGAAGATGGGTAGATGTTACTTAAGCGTTCTTTTGGATCTGTTGGTTTTCTTTTTCTCAAGACTAATAAATGATGGGATTTAAAGTATTTAGTGACCAGCTGTCACATCACTCAGACAAGCGAGACAAGGCATGGATACAAATGATTCATTCTTTCTGGGTGTCTACCGGACAGATGGACAGACAGGAAAACCAAAGTGACTGAGCCATCACTAGTGCTCCCATCACACCACCTCAATTGTGTGTGTGCGTGGGGAATGGGTGGGTGGCAGTGCCACACATTCTGCTCATCCATCTGATTCACTTGGGGAATGACAGTCTGACATTTGCATTGGAAAGAAAAGGGGAAATGTTACCAGGCTGGATCTGAATTGTTTTCTGCCCAATTCAAATCCTGCTCACATCTCTTTTGTGTTTTTGTTAAAGCAAAAAGCAAACATTTCACTCATACACATCCTAACAAACAAAACTGCGTTCTCTTTAATTTATTGTAATATGTGCAAGAGGCAGTGACATACGTATAACAGGCCAATTTCTAAACCCATTCCTTCAGAGGCTTTTAATATATTATTCAATGTTATTCTATAAATTCAGTCTACTACAATGAAATAGTCTCTTTTAAGTTCTACATCAGCAGTTACATCACCTCTGAAACAATTACAACAAACAAAAGGATTACTGTCAGCATGTATGTGATCACGTAGAAGTAGAAAATCACTTTCTACTTCCTGTAAATTCTGCAACTGCAAGGAGGAACTTTTGCTGATGTTGTGATACTATTTTTATTATATAGTGTTTTAAATGCATTTTTCAGCTGCCACAGACAATTACAAGATACCCCAAATTAAACATAAAACAATACACTGCTCTTTGAATGAACAATTTCATCTTCAATGCAGAGATCCTAGGCAGTAGGAAGTATGTAAGAATGAAGTTTTAGTGACTTGTCTTGAGGAATTTCCACTCAAGTTGGATCAGCCTGTAACATGATTATTTTGTTCTCAACGTATTCCACTATGTAATGAATGAAGATTTTCAACTGGAACATTTCATTCATTGACATCTAGGAGGTGTTGTTTTAGTGTTCCCTTTATTTTTTGAGCATGTATTTACCTTAGAGCTGAAGACTGATGTACTGTGTACTTTCTCCTTCCAAGTGTGTGTGTTCTGCGCACCTGAAGAAGCTCTTGCATTTCTCCACATTTATCATGCCCACTAAATTCTGACCAATCACATGATTGTTCTCGCACAACACCGAGAAATAAAATTCTGCCCAGACCATGTCGCGAGCAAGCTGTGAGAGCTACCAACAAGCGCTCTGAGAGCAAAATGACATCATTTTGTTTTTGGAGCGCCGGGAGCAAGAAGAAAATTCTCTGTTCTCGTGAAGTATGGAACAGCCCTAAGGCCTTCTCTGATTGGTTGTTTCTAAGGCCTACTGTGATTGGTTGTCAACAAGCCACCCCCCCTCTGATTATTTATTTCAATACCCTGCTCTGATTGGTTGTTAGTACGCCCCCCTCTGATTGGTTGTGTCAATGCCCTGCTCTGATTGGTTCTTAGAAAGTCTCACTTTGATGGATCGCTGGATGGATGGTGCAGTTATATGTGAATATGTGAATAGCGTGTACAGGAGGGGACTCAGGACACACCCTTGTGTGATGAAACGCCATGAATCTTCACAGACTGTGACCTGCCTGTCCAGACGTCCGATACCCAGTTGCACATAGATGTTTCATCCCAACAGTAGCAGTTTATTGGCTAGTGTCAGTGGAATGATGGTATTAAATGCAGAGCTAGAGTCCAGGAAGACAAATATTTTGCTATGCATTGTACTTTGTACATCTGTGTATGTGACAAATAAAATGTATGTAATGTATGTAAACTCTCTACATGAGTGAGAGCAGAGTGGATAACAGCTAATACTGCATCAGACCCAGACCCAGTTGCTCTTATATGCATACTGCTGTGGGTCCACAGTGATTTCAACTGAGTCCTTAATGTGGGCAAGAACTAGTTGTTCAAAGCACTTCATTATAATTAGGGCCACCATACGTCATTTATGCCTTCCACTGATCACTTTTTAGGCACTGGGAAAATACACTGCTCAAAAAATGACCCATAGAGGTCTGAATTTGGAACCATACTCAAAACGAAAGTGGAAAATCACATTACAGGCTGATCCAACTTGAGTGGAAATTCCTCAAGACAAGTCAGAATGAGGCTCAGTAGTGTGTGTGGCCTCCACATGCCTGTATGACCTCCCTACAACACCTGGGCATACTCCTGATCAGACGGCAGACCTGGATTAAAGCATCAGTCAGCTCCTGGACAGTTTGTGGTGCAACGTGGCATTGGTGGATGGAACGAGACATGATGTCCCAGATGTGCTCAATTGGATTCAGGTCTGGGGAATGGGCAGGCCAGTCCATAACATCAACGCCTTCATCATGCAGGACCTGCTGACACACTTTAGCCACATGAGGCCTAGCATTGTCATGCACCAGAAGGAACCCAGCATATGGTCTCACAATAGGTCTGAGGTCCTGGTACCTAATGGCACTCAGGGTACCTCTGGTATAGCACATGTGCCTCCAAAGGCTCCCCACACCATTACTGACCCACCACTAAACCGGTCATGCTGGAGGATGTTACAGGCAGCAGAACGTTCTCCACGGCGTCTCCAGACTCTAATTCGTGAAGAGCACAGGGCGCCAATGGTGAATCTGCCAATCTTGGTGTTCTCTGTTAAATACCAATAACCCTGCATGGTGTTGGGCTGTAAGCACAAGCCCCACTTGTGGACATCAGGCCCCCATACCATCCTCATGGAGTATGTTTTTGACAGTTTGATCAGAAACATGCATATTAGTGGCCTGCTGGAGGTCATGTTGCAGGGCTCTGGCAGTGCTCCTCCTGTTCCTCTTTGCACAAAGGAGGAGGTAGCGGTCCTGCTGCTGGGTTGTTGCCCTCCTACGGCCCCCTCCACGTCTCCTGGTGTACTGGCCTGTCTCCTGGTGTCTCCCCCATTCTCTGGACACTGTGCTGACAGACACAGCAAACCTTCTTGCCACAGCTCTCATTGATGTCCCACCCTGGGTGAGCTGCACTACCTGAACGACTTGTGTGGGTTGTAGACTCCGCCTCATGCTAGCACTGACAAAATGCAAAAGTGAGCAAAACATAATCTAGAAAGGATGAGAGCAGAGAAATGGTCTGTGGTCAGCACCTGCAGAACCTCTCCTTTATAGATGTTGTCTTGATAATTGCCTCTCATTTCCACCTGTTGTCTGTTCCATTTGCACAACAGCAGCTGAAATTGATTCACAATCAGTGTTGATCCTAAATGGACAGGTTGATTACACAAAAGTGGGATTGACTTGTAGTTACAATGTGTTGCTGAAGTGCTCCCTTTTTTTGAGCAGTGTAGTTGATGTCTTGAAACAGTTACCAAAGCTTGGGACAGAGAGGTGTTAAAGATGTGCATCAGCACCCCAGTGAGCTCTTGAGCACACTCTTTTAGAACCTGTCCTGGGATATGGTCAGGGCCTTCTGCTTTTCAAGGGTTTATCCACTGTTGCATACTCCTGACATTCACCGCCGAAACACTGAAAGTCAGCTCATCTGATGGGACAGTGAAACTGGTGCTGTGGGAGGAGTTGGATGAGGCATAACAAGTATTCAGAGCATTAGGTAGTGATGAGGGCAATTAGCCTCCATCCTTGTGTACTCTTTTGTGCTCTTGATACCCTTCCACATGCTTCAAGGGTCATATATAATACTCATTATCAATACACTTGGTAGTTTGAAAGTTTGTGGGTCCATCTTTCCACCTGTAGCTTTGTAGGTAACAGAATCAGGATCTCAGAGTTGTCCTTTGCTGAACTTTGACCTCCAACATCAGCCAAAGAATAAACTGACTTTGAAATACAATGGTTAATCCATACACAGAGTGCATTGCATTACTGTTTCTATTATGTTATGTTTGTAACTACCAAACATAAGCAGGAGATTAGTTGCCAACCCTAATCATCAGCAGAGTTTGTAGTTACAGAACTTCTAGATCAAGCTTGTGGAAAAATACAATTTCGGTCTCTTATTTGCAGAGGTGGGTAGAGTAGCCAATTTGTTTACTCAAGTAAGAGTATAGTTACCGGTACTTCAAAATAATTTTACTCAAGTAAAAGTAAAAAGTAGACCTCCAAATATGTACGAGTAAGAGTAAAAACGAACTGGGTGGAAAAAACTCAAGTACTGAGTAAATGCTTCAGTAACATCATATTTATTCCTTGTATTGATTTATGGTAATCAGACAGAAGTAAAATAAATAAAATGTGCAAATTCTTGTTTTTGCCAGCAGAATGGTTGTTTTGTAGGCAAGGATCTTCTTTTCCTGTGAGACTCAATTAGGTTTTCTGTGTGTACTTCTTTAGGTAGTTGGGGTGAACTCTCTGTAGAAAGAAAAATATCAATGAGATTTTAAAGTGTGAAAACATTAAGATATTAATATATTATATATTTATATGGCTGTTAAAGTGTGTTGTTGCCCTTTTATTATAAGTATGACAAAGTGAAAGATAATGTATATTTGGTGTTGAATCTATAGATTTGTACAGGTAAAGGTTTAACTTACAGCCTAACATTTTCTAGTCATTGAATAATATTATTTAAATGAACAATATAGCATTTAAACGTTGGGGACTATGTGCAGTATGTCCAGTTTAATATTCCTAAATTTCTGTGTCAGTGCCACTCTATATATATAATATTTGCTTCTGTGGCTGATAAAACAAGTCCTTCTAAAGTTTAAATAATATGATGCAATTTCCTCCTCATTACAAACTGAATACTGTTAAAAAATCTACAGCAGAACAACCAAAACTCTCAAGGTTTTCTTCCATCCATTTCTAACTTCAGGCAGCTGATGGCAAGACCTGCTTTCTGAGAGAGCCAAATAACACTGGATGGTGTTCAATGCACAGCAGTAGGTTACTGAAGGGACAATAAAGCATGGGACTAATCAGTATTTGCTTTGTTTCACAGGAGTGGAGTTGCTGGCTTTGTACAACCACCCAATGGTGCGAGAGGGCCAGATGAAATACTACACTGTCAAGGTGCCTCTGCAGGTTCAAAACTGTGATGAGGGGGTCAAAGGTGTGGAGGCCAACTGGTTGGATCACATGACCCAGCACTTTAACAACGGAGCTTCACTGGTTGATGGATACTTCCACCTTGGCAATGTGAATGGTAAGCCATTTTGGCACTCATGGCACTTTATTTCTGGTCATAGTGAGTTGATATTACATCTAAAAAGCAAAAGCAATTGATTTTTAGTGCAGCTAACACTAATATGGTGATGAAGTTTGTACCGTAGTACCTGCTTGACATGCATTATAGATGGAGTGGCCCATATGATAGCAGTGACCAAAAAACAACTCGTGTTTTTGTTCCTAAACCATTAAAATAGGTATCCAAATGTGATAAAAATGTAAACAATATTACAGCAGGAAATAGCCTGTTTACAAGTCCCACAATGGGGAATTTGCACCTAGAAACTAATTGTTTAACTTCAAATGAAAATCAATACTTTTCATTGATTTTTTTGGAGTTCTGTCAACAAACTACATTGTATTGGTATTTTTCACTAACTCAATACACTGTAGTATCAGTGTCAATGCTTAAATCAGGTTTTTAATTGATTACCCTTACCTGTAAATGCAAAATATGCTTCTTATTATTAAGGGGTTTTTAAATGTTATTAAGGTCAGTGGAGGAAACACCCCATTTGAAAAATTTTCACTAATAGGAGGACTGGATGACATACATGATGATGGACAATGCATTTGAACCCTTGTCATGTAGCTACACTGGACCCTGATTCAAGCAATGGACAAAAACACAACTGGCATTACAGAGGCCAAACAAGATGGCTTCTGTCCTTTAAACAGTTAAGCTGGGGCCTACCTTGTTTGAAAAGAAGCTCACTGGTGGCTTTTCTGGGAGGCAAAGATGCTAACGACCATATCATTAAAGTGTGGTGTTCTGATGAACTCCCGCTCGATAAAGAGCATAGCGAGGGCGTTTAGTCTGTCCTGTCCTGTTTTACTTCGTAGAAAAGATTTAATCTGTTTGCGTGTACTGAAACACCTCCACCTCATTCATGTTAGCACCTGGGCTAAATGAAATCAGCCCAAATGACAAGTAAATAATGGGGGTGTGAATCATTTACCCAGCGCCATCCCACTGCTAATTGGTCAGAACGGATTTAGGTGGGGCTAAATGAAGTTAGCCTAAATGGTCAGTAAATGGCAAGGGCAGAACATGATACACGTCCTTTACACCCGGAAAGAAAGAGCAGATTTGATGTGCTAAGGCTGCATAAAATTAGCTCATTTAGAGACATTCTGTGTTATTATTTTAACTATTTTGCTTCCTCACCTTTATAGCATAAGGAGAGCTTAGCCCTACTAGCCCATTTATACCAGCCGTCATAAATTAAGATATCAGAAATCACTCAGAAAAATTAAACATTTTCCATCACATAGTAAATAATAAAAAAACACACATATTTAAATGCCCCTACAAATTATAAAAAGGCAAATTACCTATACAAAACAAAACCTTAATAAACTCTCATAATGTTTTGAAACAATTTAACAGTGAGAAAATACATTTCTTGAGACTCAGTCTCATTATTTTAGTCTATTAAATTGAACACATTTTATTATAAGATAAGATAAGAGATAAGATAAGATAAGATAAAACTTTATTAATCCCGAAGGAAATTCTTGTGCCAGAGGTATCAAGTTGCATTACATGCAGTTAAGTACAGAGTATAAAGGCTGTTCCATACTCCGCGAGACAAAGAGCGGAGAACGCGCTCCACGGGTGGTAAGAGATACAAAAAAAGGTCTTTTCCGCACTGAGGTACCATACTCCGCGAGACGCGTGTGTGCAGAACTCCTCATACGGCCCGCCCACTAAACTATAAGGAAAGACTTTACTGAGTTTTTTAACACACCACAAGGACTTGTGCCATGGCAAGAGGGCATTATACAGAGAGGGTGCCTGCAACAGCATGAGATGTCTGGTGATGAGTTGTGAAAATGCGACATTAAAAGTAACAATAGCAAAGATTCAGTGTTTGTGCCTTTATGACCACATTTGCACATCTACTGTGTTCCAATATGCCTGCGATACTTCAAACTGTCCGGTGATGAGCTGTGAAGATGCGACATTAAAAGTAACAATAGCAAAGATATACAGACATTGTTAACGAGCCTATTATGCCCGGGTATGTAGGAGTATATAGAATGGTAATAACAGTCACCATCTGGTATGTGTGAATGGCTGTCTGGAGTTATTGGTGACAAATCACCCTGACTTGCCTTTCTTTCTTTCTTTTATTGCTCATCATGCAAAACCGGTATCTGTTGAATCAGTGCTGTTTATACACTTACCTATATACCTGGAGAGGCTCTTGCGCTTCTCCACTTTCATCACGCCCACAATAAATTCCGACCAATCACAGCATGGTTGCCGCACAGCCTTGAAAGACAAAGTTCGGCCCGGACCCTGTGCACAAAAGTGCGGATCAGCGGGCGGTCAGAGACAAAAAATGATGTCATTTTGTGGGCGTAACGTCTGCACGGAGGAAAAATGTCTTTGTCTCGCGGAGTATGGATCCAGCTTAAGAGTATAAGTGTCACTATAATCCAAAAATAAGAGTACACTACGCAGTATGAGCACAATATATGATACATGGATACAAAATGGAGATGTAAGGTGCTAAGTAAGCATAAATATAGACAAGTGGAGGGAATGACAGTGATGCCTGACATGATTATCTAGCGCTTCTCCCTACAGAAAGGGGAGGAGTTATACAGTCTGATGGCCACTGGCAGGAAGGACCTCCTGTGGCGTTCTGTGCTGCTCCTCGTAGTCTCAGTCTACCGCTGAATGTGCTCCTGTAGGACAGCAGTGTGTTGTGCAGGGGGTGAGACGTGTTGTTACGAATACTGAGGAGTTTCCTCAGTATCCTCCTCTCTGTCACCTCCACCACAGACTCCAGCTCCACTCCCAATACCGAGCCAGCCTTCCTAATGAGCTTGTTGAGTCTGTTGGTGTCGGCCGCCTTCATCCTGCTGCCCCAGCACACTACAGCGTAGAAGATGACGCTGGAGACCACTGAGTGGTAAAACATCTGCAGCATGGTCTGGCAGACGTTAAAGGACCTGAGTCTCCTCAGTAGATACAGGCGACTCTGTCCCTTCCTGTATATTGCCTCTGCATTTGTGGACCAGTCCAGTTTGTGGTCAATGTGGACACCCAGGTATTTGTAGCTGTCCACAATATCCACGTTGGTACCCTTGATGCTGACCGGGTTTGGGAGTGTCTGGTGCTTCCTGAAGTCCACCACCAGCTCTCTTGTCTTTGTGACGTTCAGCTGCAGGTGGTTCTGTCCGCACCACTCCACAAAGCTGTCCACCACACTCATATACTCCGCCTCCCGACCTCTGCTGGTACAGCCCACAATGGCAGAGTCATCCGAGAACTTCTGCAGGTGGCAGGACTGTGAGCAGTGTCTGAAGTCTGATGTATAGAGTGTGAACAGGAATGGAGACAGTACTGTGCCCTGGGGTGCCCCCGTGCTGCTCACTATCGTGTCCAAGATGGTGTTCCTCAGCCTCACAAATTGTGGTCGACCTGTAAGATAGTTAGTGATCCAGGTGACCAGTGGGGTCTCTACCTGCATGTCCAGGAGCTTCCTATTCAAAAGGGCAGGCTGCACGGTGTTAAACGCACTGGAAAAATCAAAGAACATCATTCTAACAGTGTTACCCTCCTCCTCCAAGTAGGTGTGTGCTCTGTGCAGCAGGTAGATGATGGCGTCCTCCACTCCAATACGGGGCTGGTAAGCAAACTGCAGGGGGTCCAGCGATGGTTCCACAACAGCACGCAGGTGTTTCAGGACCAGCCTCTCCAGAGACTTCATCACATGTGAAGTCAGAGCAACTGGTCTGTAGTCGCTGTGTGTGCTTGGATGTTTGGTCTTGGGCACAGGAACATGTGGAAGACAGCATGTTGTCTTCCACAGGGCAGGGACAGTCATCAGGCTCAGACTCAGGGAGAAGATGTGCTGAAAGACCCCACACAGCTGTGTGGCGCAGTCCCTGAGTACTCTGGGGCTGAGTCCATCCGGTCCTGCAGCTTTTCCCGGTCGTAGGCGACTGAGACCGGGAGATGATAGTGATAATGTATGGACTGTAACATCTGGCCCTGCAGCTTGAATTTAGAGTTGAGATTAAATACAAAGGCAATAATAGGGCACAGGTGGAAAACATCAGGGTGGGTAGGTAATCATAAAGGTGGGAAACACACAAGGGCAGGAAGTGAAGTCTGAAAAGGGAAACAGATCATCTTTCAAAATAAAACAGCAAAAGGCCTTCAGACGACAGGTCAGAGGCAGTCAATATCCAAAATCATTTACACCTATACGACCTTGAAAATCACCTTTAATTGTACTTTTTAACACATTTGCTCTACTACAATTTGTATTTTGCTTTAATGAACATAGAAAGTTTAGTTTAAATGTCATTCAATATCACACTTATAGCCATCAGCATTATTATTATTATTATTATAAAAGATGCAACTTAAAAGGTCTATCTAAAGCAATAGATTTCAATTTTTCTTTTGTAACTAAAGATAAATTGACAAGGTGGTTAACAGGCTTAATGAATTATTTATTTGGGTACAGTCACAACTATAAAACAGGACATCCAACAGCACCTCACATAATAGCCTCACACACCACATTCAGTGTTTGCTCTGCATATTGGGAGTGGTCCAGGGGAGATTTGAGACACTGTATCTCTTTCAATGACGTTGTGTGGCTGACATAATGAGCGTTCCTCAGAAGCCTTTTGGCTCTGTGAACTATATGTGCTTTACTGTGACACTGGAGAAATAACCCAACCCCAGAGTAAATAAGAGTCATAATTCATTAATCTAGGAAAGTGAGCGCCTCAGCAACTCTGAAACACAGATAATTAACCTGATAACAAATTAGTGCCTCCTTGCATATTTTATGTCCTGTGAATGAAGTAATGAAGTGTTTTATTATGATTAATTTTTTTCCTGCCTATTAGGGTCTAACATATTTTGCATTTTTCATGCGCTGTTAAATTATGCGTCTCTTTAACAGTGAAATTACTGTAGGACTAAAAGAGAATCAGCTGCAAAATGATATTCAGTACTTTCACTGATTTATCGGTCTAAGCTCACAGCGTAAGCTCAGCCACTTTACAAAACAGACAACTTAGGCTATGCT
Source organism: Parambassis ranga (assembly GCF_900634625.1). Taxonomy (NCBI): domain Eukaryota; kingdom Metazoa; phylum Chordata; class Actinopteri; family Ambassidae; genus Parambassis; species Parambassis ranga. Next base: position 21,860,158 of record NC_041036.1, read on the forward strand.
GGGTTTTTTTGACTGTATTCTCTTGAGAGCAGCTGACAGCATGACATCAAAGAAACATCCCGCTTGTTGTTAGTAGTTAATTACATCAAGCAGCCATGTAGCTCAGGGCTTTCAAATCACTATTCATTCTGACATCTCCATATTTAGCAACTTTTGTGAGAAGACAAGTTTTTGAATTTGTGATGACAATCAACACAATACAGGAGACCATCTCAACCTCAGAAACATCAAGGACGTATCTGATCCCAAACAGTACTATAAAGACTGGCAGACATATGGCTGCATGGGAGATGGTACTGACAGTAGCAGTCTTGTTTAGAGATACTTGCCATGTGCTGACAGGTAGCTGTGCTGTGTAATAAGTGTAATTGTGCTTTTTTGTAAGTAAAACTAACTCACTTTGTTCCCTGGTTTTACTTGGATTCTGTCATGCACTGTTTATGTGTTCTTGAGCTGGCTTTCTGTGTCTAAATCCTCATTCTCTGATAGGGTAGCATTTTGAGTTTATTGGCAAAATTTAAAATGTTTTAGGTGTTTACTATGAACAAATTATACAAGAACAGTGTAAATAGTTTTTATACAGTGTAAAAAATATTTAACTTCTTAAATAGAATTCCTCATAAGGCACACATTTGTAAATCAGGTGGGGTCTTAAGCACACCTGATGCAACCACTCAACGGGTTCATTGGTTGTATCAGGTGCACTTGTGATGAAACCCCTCAAATACTTGGACTGATTGCATGTTTGAATATATATGACTTTAAGAAGAAGTCAAGAGAATTGTCCAAAGAGTACAGAGAAAAAATCCCAAACAAATAAAAGAATACAAAACGCACTGCATGTTCCTAGAGATACCATTGCAAGCATAGTTTGTAAATTTAAAGTTAAAGAAACAGAAGCTACACTAACCAGATGTGGAAGAAAGAGGAAGCTACCAACAGCTGCCACCAGAGTTCTGAGGAGGCATCCCCAACTGGCTGCAAAATACCAGCAGTTTCCACAGAAAGGTTTGATTTTGTTGTGTGAGTTTTCAGGTAGGAGATCCACATGCAGGGTTCACAAGTCTAATCAAAAAACAACGTTTAACTAAAAACATCCACTAGGGAGGAAAAAGGCCAACTGGACAGGCACTCGGCACGGCAGGACTGCAGAGGACGCCGGGAAGGAGCCTGGGAGGGAAAAAGGAAGGCAAGGTCAAAAGCAGCCAGGAAAAATACTCAGGCGAGCAGAGTGGAGAACGGTTCTTATGACGCGTGGTTAGCTGAACAACAGGTGACTGGTGAAGAGGAGTGAGGCCCTTAAGAAGCGGTGCTGAAGAGGTAATTGATGACAGGTGCGTCTGCCCAGCTCCACCTTGCAGTCACTGCCATCCCAGAGCACCTGAGGAGAAAGAAGGAGGGAGAAGGAGACACAGCATGATAGTGGCGTGTGGTGGCCCACAGGGGGCAATGCTGCACCTTACCAAACAGCACAGATTTATTAATTGCTAGTTTGTACCTTTTGCCAATAAACCTAATTTAATAATTTTGCATAAAAATATGCTATAAAACATAATGCCAAACGCTCCCAACAGACTCGCACAGTACGCTTGGGCCTGCCGGGCCTGTCCAGCCTCATTCCCCGCCAACGGATCCAACTCACCACCAAGTAGTGATCAGTTGACAGCTCAGCCCTCTCTTCACCCAAGTGTCCAAAACACACGGTTGGAGATCAGATGACACAATTACAAAATCAATCATTGACTTCCAGCCTTGGGTGTCCTGGTGCCAGGTGGACAACCTTGTGCTTGAATATGGTGTTTGTTGGACAAACCATGCCCAGCACATAAGTCCAATAACAAAACACCACTCGGGTTCAGATCAAGGAGGCCGTTCCTCCCAATCACGCCTCTCCAGGTGTTACTGTCACTGCCCACTTGGGCAGTCTCCCAGCAAGATGACAGAATTCCTAATCGGGGCGCCATCCAGCACCCCTCCCAGAGACTGTAAGAAAGTCAAGTACTCTACACTGCTGTTCGGCACATATGCCAAAACCACAGTGAGAGACCTATCCCCAACCTGAAAGTGCAAGGAGGCGACCCTCTCACATACTGGGGAAAATTCCAACACATGGCAGCTAAGCTGTGAGGCTATAAGCAAGCCCACACCATGGGCTCGAATGCGAGCGCCTGGCCGGGCTCAGCCCAAAGGAGCAACATGGGGCCGACCTCCCATGGGCTCCCCACCGGTGGGAGGAACCGTAAGGAGCCGGTGCATAGTGGATTTGGTGGCAGTCGAAGGTGGGGGCCTCAGGGACCCGATCACTGGACACATGTACCACCACTTTGCCCAAAACAGGGTGCTCTCTACTTATAACATTTTGAAAACAGTCTCATTACCAGGATGTGGGTTGCTTGCGTGCCATTTAGAAAATGTTATACGAATGATAGACAAACAGCACTGTACTGTCGGAGGATGTGGATGAAGAGTGACAGTGTCATACCGCACTGTGTTTTTATTTAGTTTTTATGTCCCTCAATCTTGATGCCAGTGCTCTGAATAGTTTTGAATTTAAACACACAGTAAAAATGGGAAATGCCTATTTTTTTATTATCATGTATCATCAATTTACCCACAGCCTGCCCCATGACACAGACTTGACTAGTTTTAAACCTGTTCATTTATCCATCCATCCATCCATCCACCCAGCTTCAAACCACTTATCCGGGGCCAGGTTGCAGAAGAGGCAGTCTAATCAGAGACACCTGACTTCTGGGGCCCATGTGGGCAATGACAGTAACACCTGATCTGAACCCGATTGGTGTTTTGTTATCTGACTTCTGTGTTAATCACAATCTGTCCATCGAACACTATGTTCTAGCACAAGGTTTTCTATTGGTGCACCTGGCACCAGGACACAAAGGCCGGAAGTCAATGATAAACTTTGTAGTCGTGTCATCTGATATTTGGCCGTGTGTCTTGGAGGCTCGGGTGAAGTGAGGGGCTGAGCTGTCAACTGATCACCATTTGATGGTGAGTTGGATTTGTTGGCGGAGAGGAAGCTGGACAGACTTAGCAGGCCCAAACGTATTGTGCGGGTCTGTTAGGAACGTGGCAATCCCCGGACCCAGTGGTGGACACTGAAAGTCAGGTCATGCCATCAAGCTGAGGAAGGAGTCCTATCGGGCCTGGTTTGCTTGTAAGATTTCTGAAGCAGCTGACAGGTATCAGCAGGCCAAGCGTGCTGCAGCTGGGGCTGTTGTGGAGGCAAAAACTCGGGCCTGGGTGGAGTTTGGAGAGGCCATGGTGGAGGACTATCGGTCAGCCACAAAGAGATTCTGGCAAACCGTCTGGCACCTCAGGAAGAGGAAGCAGTACTCCACCAACGCTCTTTACAGTGGGGGTGGGGAGCTGTTGACCTCTGCTGGGGATGTTGTTGGACGGTGGAAGGAGTTCTTTGAGGATCTCCTCAATCCCACCAACACGTCTTCCACTGAGGAAGCAGAGGCTGAGGACTCAGTGGTGGACTCATTTATCACCCGGACTGAAGTCACAGAGGTAGTGAAAAAGCTCCACGGCAGCAAGGCACTGGGGGTGGATGAGTATCACCCTGGGTAAGTCTCTGGATGTTGTGAACCTGTACATATATTATAAAACTCAATTGTGTGTCAATATATATTAGTAATTTTGATTAGTGTAGGTAGATCATTTAGTCATTGGCTTGCAAGCCAAAAAAGTGTAGGCACCACTGATTTAGGCCTACTTAGGAATTCTTGTTGAGCAAAAAGCATGTCTATTTGACAAGAATCTATGCATTGTGTTTTTTGTAAAAGTGGCTGATGATGTGTGTTGTTCATACCGATCTAGTCTGTTTGTACATACAGTAGTACCTTTTTGTTGTTGGCTGTTTGGTCCAGAGGGATGCACAGTATCCCTGTGCACCTTTTAAAGACGAGTTTCCATGGTGAAGCTGGATGAGAATACATCAATGTTTGTGTGTGTGTGTGTGTGTGTGTGTGTGTGTGTTATGAGTTGAGGAAGTACTCGGCCACTAATAGTCCTGTCCAGTGTGCCAGCAGAGACCTCGTTTGAGCCACAGGGTCCGATATTATAGTAATATTGTATTCAGAAATGTAAGCTGCATGCAGACCTGGATGTAATACAACATGAATAATAATAATAATGTATTTGCAGTTAGAACAGGAACACACATACATCCATGTGTATACACAGCACAAATATGCACAATTGTTTTTGAGTAATTGACTTGAGTTGGTTTACTGAAAAACTAATAGTAATGGTGTAGACAAGAGGTTTTGCTTTGGTTGTATCAAGTCAAGCTACTTTCAGAGCCACAATAAGGATTTGTAGTCCAGTTGTGAGACATTGAGCTATTCATATGCATGATAGTCATTGTTTTTTTAAATTTGGTCATAGCCAGTGAAAGAAGAAAAGAGTCAAGTGGAAGACAGAGTGAGACAGATTCAGGAAATATGAAATTACAGTAAGGAGTTTCTAAAAGTGTTACAGAAATTCAGGGAGAGAAATCTTACACACAAGTGTTTTTGTAAGGTATGCATATTGTAAGGCATGCGAACAAGACATAAAAACGTAATGACATGCCTTAGTTTGGAGAGAAAGGCTATGTCTCATACACTGTGTACGGCTGGCAGTTTAACACAGATAGGCGAAGTCTCGGACACAGCATTTGCAGACACATTAAAGCTGTTTCAGACACGAGTCAAGTCATAAGTCTTTGTTTGTGTGACTGAAGTGCAACTCGAGTCTCTGACTTGAGTCCCCATCTCTGATAATTGGTGGTTATTATGCATGTGTGGTATATCATATGTAAGTCCCTGTATGCTTATAAAGGAAGTTGGGGCTGAAATCAAATGCAGGGGGATTTGATATATATATATATATTTTAGCAGGTGTATTCTGTGTCCATTAAAAAATTCTAGCATGTTACCACGTGTACTGTGTACAAATGTCATGTCAATATGTGATTGTGTTGAATGTATGTATCGCAACTGCAAACTAACTTTCAGCAGAGCGTGTGGCGCGCCTTGCATGGCATTGCCTGGCAGCGGCCGTGAAAGCAATTTTCCCCCTGGGATTAATAAAGTATTTCTGATTCTGAATCCGATTGTTCCACAATCTTGTAGTTTTTTACACTTGCAAAATTTCCTCTCTTATCCTGTCATCAAGCTGTTCTTTCCACCTCCAGCTAAAGTCTGCCTGGTAACCCGCATGTACCAGCCTGCCAGCTGCCATACATCTGGCTCCACAGGGAAAAATCCATATCTATTCCACACACTTTCATCTGTTTCTCCCTCTGTCCCTCTCTGTGTCCACTCGTCCTGTTTGAAATATGGATAAGCTGTCAGCAGCTTGTCTCTAGCTCTCTAAGGTAGTGCCTGGCATGCATGTTTAAATCATGTTAGCAGAGATGACCTGGGGCAGGGTCACCTTCCAGCCTAGCAGCAGTAAACTTGGCTTAAATTCAAATTCACTGATCTGTGCATGGACAAAACACTGGCATGGAGACTGGCTGTATTAAATAAAATCTACAGTAACTATTCAGTTTAAAGTTCTATGTTTTCATTTTGAGGGGACAAAAGTTAGGTTCAGTGATATAGCAAGACCAGCAGACCAGATACACGTAGCATGAAGTCAATATTTCCACCCTTAAAAATGGAACTGGTGAGCCTATTTCTCCAGTTGCATCTGCTCATGTGGGCGGGGACTTGTCCCAATGGCAACCAAAAACGGTAACCGTTAACAATGCTGTCTTGTGGTTGAATATTACCATAGCCACAGCTTTTTTAATCCAGACCATGGTAGAAGCAGGCCAAGAAATAATTCTTGGGGGATCTCAAGATGTACAGAGGTCAGAAGTCAGATGAGATATGCCAACCAAGTCTCATATTATGATGTCAACACCACTGAAAGTAAAAACTATGGACAGAGCTTCTGTGTCATCACCCGTTTGTTTCTAAAGAGCCATTTTGAGGCTCGGTGGGAGGCTCTGGAACGTGCTGACAGCCGCCATGTTGGCAGCGTCACATCCGCCAAAACTCCAAATATGGACAAAGAGGGGGAGCCTTGGCGGAGTTTAGGGGGGCGGGTGATTGTGGAAGCAGGAAACTCACGCTGTGATACGGCAACCGCCTGACGCTCAAGCGGCAACGCCCATAATTATGCATAATTTTAAGTCTAAATATAATTAAAACAAGTGAGATGTAAAAAAATGTACCCGCCGTACAATTGACACTAAAGGGGAACCTATCATTTGAGAGCATAATGGTTTTTTGTACCAGGCTGTAAACATGTTCCTTTCTGCTGTGAAGTTAGCCATTTTAACATGGGAGTCTATTGGAAATGAATCGCTTCTGGAGCCAGCCCCCAGCAGTTGTGGCGTGAATTACAAGTTTTGACACTTCCAAATGGGCTTTAAGTTTGAGCCCCGAAGGTTGCCGCTTGGTCCACACTCTAAATTTTTGCTGTGTGAGTAGAGGGGCTTTACAGTGAATGCAGACAATGACTCACTTTAGATGTTATTTTAGCTGGCCAATACATTACCTGACCTCGCTACTTTGCTTTGAAGCTACTTTGACTTTGTGAGACTGTTTTTGAAACCTTACACCACGTGCCAAACTCAAAGCCAAAGGGCGAAACCCAGCCCACTGCAATGTTTCATCTGGCCCATGATGTCCAAAACATGAGCCCAAATCCTTTTTGTAAATGTAAGATTTTAATTTTCATATAAATTTAATACACACCATACACCATTCCACTAAATAAAACCACTGTAATATTAACAAAAATATTTTGTGTTTAAAAGTAGGCGCTCCTACTCAGGAACTCAGCAACAATGGCCTTTGCGCTTTAATTGTTGGAAAATTGAGAACGCCAGCTGAACACCAGCTGGAACGCCAGCGTAACAGGTACATTACTGAGGCGGAGACATGAGTTGAGACATTTATAAATACATTTAATAATCACAAAAAAACAAGCCTGGATTGTAACGAATGGAACTGCTGAAAGAGAAAAATATTAAAACTTGTGACTGGGTGAAGTAAAATGCACTTTATTACAATTGGTATACTAAAGCTTTGACATTCAAATAAAAGAAAATGGAGAACATATTTAAATTTTTTTTTTTTAATTTAAACTAAAACACTAGACCTAAAATAAGGTATTATTCACAATAAATTGCTGAAGCACACTGGTAAAGTTATTTTAAATCATATTTATCTGACAGATTCCACTTCATGTTTCCTCTTCACATACAAGGGTTAATCACAGTGTTCTACAGGGTTCAGTGCTCAGACCAATCCCGTTCACCCTCTACATGCTCTCTCTATAGGAAATACGTATCATTCAGAAGCACGGCATAAACTTTCATTGTTATGCTGATGACACCCAACTGTATTTGTCCATGAAGAAACAGAGTTGTTAGACTACAGGCATGTCTAAAGGACTAGATAATCTCCAATTTTTTACTATAATTTTGGCCCCAAACATGTCAGAACTATATTATCTGATAACATTCTTTCCTTGGATGGCATTACTTTGGCCTCCAGTATGACTGTGAGGAACCTCGGAGTTATCTTATTATATATTAAACAGGTCTCTAAGACCGCCTTTTTCACCTCCAAAATATTGCTAAGATCAGGAGCATCCTCTCTCCGAATGATCAGATGGGAAACTTGTCCATGCTTTTTGTTACTTCTAGACTGAACTACTGCAACTCAATATTGTCAGGATATCTACATTAATCCATCAACAGTCTGCAGCTGATCCAGAACGCAGCAGCTAGAGTTCTGACAGGAATCACTAAAAGGGATCATATCTCTCCTGTTTTAGCGTCTCTTCACTGGCTCCCAGTGGGCTCAAGAATACACTTCGAAATCAAGACTCTCCATGGACTAGCTCCATTCTATCTGCAGGACCTGATTGTACCATATGTTCCTAATAGAACACTCCGATCTCTTGAGTGCAGGTTAACTTGTAGTTCCTAGAATTCCTAGGAAGCCTTTAGCTATCAGGCTCTAGCTTCCCACTTGGGGTCGGTAGGCAGACACCGCCTCTGCCTTTAAGGCAGGAAGTTAGATATAGATGCAGGGCTAGGGCTGGACCAAATTCTGTCGGGCTCGGCAGTCAGGCCTAACTTTTAAGGCAGTTTACAGAGACAAAGACTCCCTGGAGGACCTTCTCATGGCGGTAACAGAAAAAATATAGTGTTTGCTGGCTAGTAACTAATTTTGCAGCAGTGATTGACTTCCTCTATGTTTGTGTGCATACTCTGTCTGTTTGCTCTTTGAAATCACTGTGTGCTGATTTGTGTACATGCTCATGAACAGAGAGAGATTCCAAAAAGTCTCAATATGTGAAAACAAAGACCAGCACGCCAAACACAAAACACAGTAGGTTACAGTCTGCCTGTGTCAGCCTCTCCCTGTCACTTGGGTATTTATTTCAGCTGTAGCGTGTCACTTCTTGTTGCCTTGTCACTCCAGCTTTCAACCCACCCTGCCCATCTGCGGCTTTTGATCCCAGCATCATAACTCCCTGCAACTGTATTTGCATGCCATGCCCTATGACCTTGAGTATGTAAGTCACAGGAGGATGGAGAACAATTTTACTGAAGGCACACACTGCTTTTTGCATTGTAAACAACTAATTCTCAGTTGGCCTGCTGTCAGCTTAGCTGAGCTGTCCGTCAATAGTTGTAAGATAATGTTTATTCGTGCACGCAACTGGCGTTCCCTGGTGGACTCAACACTCCGCCATTCCAGCTCCTTCCCTGGTTCTCACTCTCTCTCCTCTGCAGGGAGTCTGTATGCATTATCACCAGAGACAGCCTGCTCCCTGTAGAGCAATGAGTCAGAAAACCTGTGTCAATTTTACCAGAGTGATCCCCTGATTTGCTGGCAAAGAACCAACAGCCCACCTAAAGACTTCACTCTTTCCAAAAAGATTCCTTTCCAATTATATGGTTAACAGAGAGCGCTGATGAATGAGGTAGAGAAGCACTGACATGGACAGAGGAAGGAAGGGAAAAATACAAAGTGTCAAGATAGGACAATGCACAATTTATATAGTTAAGGGAGCAAGTGGATCGCTGAAAGATATCTTCAACCTACATGGTTTCTAAATAGCTTTTCAGGGTGGAGGAAAGAGAAGAGCCTTCACTCTGTTCCTCCTGTTGTCTTGCTTACTCTCTCCTCCTCTTTCCACCTCCCTCTTTTTCTACAGGCTCTCCAGCCACTTCTCATTCTACTATTATTAAGCCAGTAATAAAATGTGGAGTGTCCCATATTGGTGCCTGGGCCTGGCAAACTGTATTAGTGTGTAAATGGTGTGGGGGTAATGAGAAAGCACTCTGGTCAACTGGGAAGACCGCACCCCTGGTTGTGCATTTCGCCTATGTATTTGTGTGCCTGCATGTAAAATGCATGTGAATCAAGCGAATAACAAGAAACATTGGGTAGAAAGGGGTCCTGGCTCATGAGGGCCAGAATGGTGTTTCTGTTTCAGCTGTCAATCCTGTTCATTTTTAACTTCCAAAGGAGGACAAGCTTACAAAAGCTATTTGGTCAGCAGCCCACAATCTACTAGTGGCCTAAAGTTGTTCTTTGGAATGGCTCTTTTAAGGTGAACAATACAGCAAAAGTACTGACTTTATTTTATCAGTGGCTACATGTTTCCACTGCTAAGGTCTGTCCATTATTTTCAGGGTATGCCCAATCTTCAGGAAACAAATGCATTGCCAGTTGTAAATCTATCTCCTATCAGCATTCACCTTGCTTCCAAACTGTAATTAGCCTCGGTTGTGTAGCCGGGCATGAAAACTATATGGCTAATATAGTTCCAAATGTCTCCTCTGCCCAGACTGGGAATGCCTGCTCCCTTATTTTTCACTGTCTTCATGCATAATGTATAAAAGTCCATTGCTCATACTTATGGCCCATACTACTGGGTCTGTCATAAAGGTTGTGGCTGAGTGATAGCGTTTCATTTCTGCTGGCCTAGAGGCCTTAAATGAGTAGGAAATGCAAAGCAGGTACACTTCATCCAGTAAACATGCTTTTTTTTTGCAGAGTTGCTGACTAAGTCAGTGGAAAGTGTCTTCATCTTCCAGGAGGCAAGTAGCTGTGAGGCAAACACAACCAGCACAACATACGATGCCATCGTAGTGGAGCAGTGGACTGTCATTGATGTGAGTGGAGAATGTTTCTCAAAGACTGCATACATTTTTCAGCTGACAGATATATAATTTAAGTGTTATATTAATTGCCAGCTTCTGGCCTTTTATCACTGTTGTCACTCTGTTGTGCCCCTTCTTCACTTCCTCATCCTTTAACCAACCTTTCTCCTATAACAACCTATAACTATAAAGGCAAATCAGTTTATGGGACACATATCACAGTTGGTCTATAAGACCCTCCTTGGTTTGGCTCCACCTTATCTGTGTACTCTTCTCCAGCGAACTACCAGCCACTGTGCCCTACGCTCCAGTGGCATTTACCACCTGCAGGTCCCTCATGTGCGTACTGAACTGGGAAAAAAGGCCTTTAGCTTCAATTACAATTATTGCACTTTATTATACTACTAATCGACTTTTATCTTGATTGATTCTTTTAATTGTTCTAATGATCTTGACGTGTGCTGACCACTTGGCCAGGTCACCCTTGTAAATGAGATCTGGATTCCAATAGGTTTTTTACCTGCTTAAATAAAGGTTAAATAAAAAAATTAAATAAATTTAATTGTTTAAATTTGGCACGTTTTAGGCCAGATGCCCTTTCTGATTTTGTCTGGGCCCCTCTCTATTTATCGGATCTCTACTGTACAGATTTTACTTACAGTAACATGTCTTTGGTACATGCTGTGGCATGTATGAGTGCATGCTGCACAGAGAGCAATTGATTGACTTGTCCATGATCTCTCTATTCTGTCTGACTGCAATGAGAATACAGTTCAATACAGTTCATGTACACTGGTAGAGCAAGTGTCATTCTCAGTGTTCCAGCAAGTCAGAGATCACACCTTGTACTGTGAAAAAAGTCAGTGATATCAGCATAGCTGCTGGATAGAGATAGATAATTTGGCTTCATGGTGTAATTTTCCTTATACTAACACAGACATTTTATTTTCATTTTAAAATAATTATCCTTGAAATAATATTAACTAGTTAACTACAGTTGAATTAAGACGTTTACATACATTGGATAAAAAGAAACACAATATTTTTTCTTCCCTTCCTGTCAGGGGTTGTGAGATGGCGGACACAAATGCAGACTTAGCCGGAGGTGAAAACAAACTCAGTTCCTTTAATATAAGCCAGGGTTCGGTACATGGGTGATCAGTCAACGTGGCAGAGGTATCCAAAAGGCAAAGGCAAAAAGCAGTAGTCAAATCCAAAAAAACAAGTCACACACAAGAGAATCCAAAACTTACTCGAAAACACGTAGGGAAAAAACACAAAAATCCAAAACTTACTCGAGAACACGTAGGGAAAAATCACAAGAGCAGAAAGGCTGCTTGGACGGCTGTGTCGCATGGAAGACTCACAAAACGAACTGGCAACAAGGGGCAGGAAACACACAGGCTTTATACACAGGAGGGCGGGAAGACAATTGGACACAGGTGAAGCACATTAGGGCGGAGCAGGTAATCACAGGAGGGGGAAGGGAGCACACATGAGGAAGGGGAAGTAAATAGAACTGAAACAAGGGGAAGATCGAGTTTCTGACAGTGACTAGTAAAACTAAAACTAATACAAACAGAAAATGAACTACAAAATAAAAGACCTGGCTGAAACCATGACATTTCCGACATTAAATCAGATTAAACTTTTCCTGTCTTAGGTGATTTTAGGATTACCAAAATTATTTCCATTTGCTAAATGACAGAATAAAGAGACAGAGAACTTTAGACAATGTTTGTAGTATTTTATTAAACATCAAAGCTTACATACATTTCATTAGTATTTGGTACAATTGCATTTAAACTGTATGACTTGGGTCACGCAATTTGGATAACCCTTCACAAGTTTTTCACAATAGACTTCTGACAGAACTGGTATATCTGAGCAGAGTTCATAGGCCGTCTTGTATGCACATGTGGTTTTAGCTCTCCCCAAAAATGTTTAATAGGATTTATATCAGGGCTTCGTGATTGCCACTCCAAAACATTGACTGTGTTGTCTACAAGCCATTTTGTAACCAGTTTGGCTGTATGCTTCGGGTAGGGATGCACCGAAATGAAAATTCTTGGCCGAAACCGAAAACCGAAAATAAGGAATCCAAGTCCGAAAACCAAAACACCGAAACAAAACGTACAATGCCAATTATTGGTACCATTGCATTTATGTATGCAATATATGAGTGTCACAGCAAAGGCTCTGAATACTTAGGACCATGTGATATTTCATTTTTTTTAATACATCTGCAAAAATGTCAACAAGTGTGTGTTTTTCTCAGTATGGGGTGCTGTGTGTACATTATGAGGAAAAAATGAACTTAAATGAATTTAGCAAATGTCTGCAACATAACAAAGAGTGAAACATTTAAGGGGGTCTGAAGACTTTCATACCCAGTGTAAATTAGTCTATCAGAAGCAACATTTGAATACACCTTTTCAAAAGGCAGTGGTTTGTTTCATTATTTCTGTACTGTGTCTGTAAAAACCTGTTGAGTCAGTGGCTGAAAAACAATAGACCTGTGTTTTTGTTAATACGATGCTCAGAGTGCACTTTAAACTTCAAGGCTGAAATTTGCTTCCTCCTCTGTTCCAGGTGTAAAAAATGCTGTCTCTGGTCTATTTGAAATGGTAGAAAGTACAAATGAAAGCAGGAGGATTATTTCTTCTTGCTCTGATACCTCACTAGACCAAATGTGTGTAACATAGCTTTGACTGAAGTAAACTACAGCTTGGCTCTTTTTATTGTGTGGCTTCTTTAGAGCCTCACACAGATAACATCAAAGACACAGATACCAATGTGATTAGTTTGTTTTTTAGCCTTGCAGGTAGGTGGCCCCAGCATAATATGTCAGGGAAACAGAAGGAGCCACACAATGGGGACTTTAATTAAGCCTCACCTCACTCCAAAGAACAGCAAACCATTTAAAAAAATGATTTCTACTATACGCTCTGGGCAGGCTAGAGCATATGCCTGGGACTGGTTCCAACATAAACCAAGAAAACAAAAGATGCTCCCTGTAGTAATGTACAGTATGTGTAAATAATGTCAGGCGTGGTATCTTTTATCCTAATGATTAGCTATTTGCACTGTACATCTACATATGTGACTGCTTTTGATTTCTCTATGTGTGCGTGCATACGGGTAATAATAATCTGTGAGGAAAAATGTGGAGTTGTGTGGTTAAGTGGGTTTAAGAGGTAAAGCCTTTCTGTGGAGGTAAATGAGCACAGTCTCTTTTTCTCAGAGGTGATCTTACATGACTGGATCCAGCTGCAGTATTAGTGTAAGATGAGATTTATTTTGTCTATTTTATTTAGAAAAGAAAAAAGAAAGAAACTATTTTTTGTTAATAATGGTGTTAGTTAATGTGGCGTAGGCACAAATGAAGTTGCGCGCCACCTGTTATGTTGTGTGCTACGGCAAATGTAAGGAGGAGAAGAGGAGCAATAAACTGTCATGGCCGCTATCAAGAAGCTCCCCTCTTATGACTCTCTCTCTTATGACCCACACCCGACATATATCTTCAGTTAAGTGATGACAGTTTAGTTAGAGAAACTGAGTCATTACAGTAGTATCTGCTATGAGTAAGTAGTCAGGAGTGGCACATGAGTAGAGCTGCAATGTGCTGGCAGTCACAAAAAGTCACAAAAACAGAAAGTCCACAGTGTGGGACACTGTTCCTACTTTAAAAAAACCGGTAGCGAATTACCAAGTTGGTTAATTAAATTAAATAAAACTGAATTCTATAAAATATAATGAAATTATTTCATTTTGAATTTGAGGTTGTTCTTTTTTAGGATTAATAGAATAGAATAGAATAGAATAGAATAGAATAGAATAGAATAGAATAGAATAGAATAGAATATACTTTATTAATCCCTTTGGAAGGTCCCTCAAGGAATTTCAGATACCAGCAGCAATACAACACCGACAGTCAGAGCAAGAGTTAAATAGAATAAAGTAAATAGTACAGTAAAAAACAAAAGATAAGAATTATGCCATCTCCATCTCCCCCTCCTGCCAAAAGCAGAGTTGTAGAGTTTGATGGATCGGGGAACAAAGGAGTCTCTGAGTCTGTGGGTCCTGCTCTTGGGGAGGAGCAGCCTGTGACTGTTCAGGCTCCTCTGAGCTCTGATGACAGTGTGCAGAGGATGACTGGCATCGTCCACAATGGCCAGGAGTTTTCTTAGTGTTCTCCTCTCTGCCACTGTCACCAGTGAGTCCACCACGGACTGGTAGAACATCCACAGGAGTTTCCTGCAGATGTTGAAGGCTCCCAGTCTTCAGGAAGTACAGACGGCTCTGGCCCTTCTTGTACAGGTGATCTGTACAGCATGTCCAGTCCAGCTTGTTGTCCAGCCACAACCCGAGGGCCTTGTAGTTGCCTACAATCTCCACCTCGTCGTCCCTGATGGTCAATGGGCATGGCTGTGGCCTGGACTTCCTGAAGTCGATGACCAGCCTCTTTAGTCTTTGAGGTGTTAAGCTGGAGATGGTTCATCTGACTCCAGGTGACAAAGTCACTGACTACATTCCTGTACACATCCTGATACACCCCACGATGGCTGTGCCATCTGCAAACTTCTGAATGTGACACAGTTCTGAGTTGTAGCAGAAGACTGAGGTGCAAAGGGTGAAGGGCTCCAGTGCTGCTAATGACAGTGTCATTACAGACATTGGTGAGGATGAAGTGGCTGTGCAGTGTGTCAACATGAACCTCCAGCTTTAATTATAGAAGATTTTCACACATTGCAGTATAGCAGCTGCTAATGTAGGGTGTGTGGGTGTGATGTATTCTCAAGTGTCCCTTCCTGTTGATCTTGCACTATGAATAGACTCTGTGAAGTTCTGTTGTTCACTTTGTTCACATTCACTGCCTTCTTCTCATATCAGTTCTCATTTTGTACTGTGCAGCAGCCTGTAGTGTTTTTTTCCAGGTCTGGATCTGACATGAGTCATGATTATTCGTTTTTGGTCAGACACTAACATGGGAACAACAGGAAACCCACACATTTACTATGCAAACGTGAAAGTGCAATAAGCAAAAAAAAAAAACGTTTTTATTTAAACTACTGCTCATTCAGAGTTTTATGTTGCACACCACCGATACAATACTTACTACAAAGTGAACAATTTCATATAAATTGTTTACTCAGTGACCTGCTGACAAATACTTGTCATAAATGGCTGCCATGTTGCCTCTTCCCTGTGTAAATTGCTGCAGAAAGGATCTTTTGACATCACACATGTTTATATTAAAGCCTTCATGTCTTGGAGCTGAGTTTCTAGGTGAAGCCAACTTGATTTCATTTCATACAGTTATGCTTCACAGCTGTTATCATGGTAGCACCCTGTAATATAACACTTTTTACTGTGAAGGTTCAGAATCACCTGGCCTGACTGTCAGGTTGTAATAGGTTGTCTATTTTTCTGCAGGGTTTGCAAGTGAAGGCTGATTACGTTCCTCTGCTTCAGACGCTGGCCACCTTTGGATGGAGACTCACCTGTGTGCTGCCGACTCCTGTCATTAAGACAAACAGGTATCCAGCGACATCTGAAAATGACCTCTGACCAACTGCATATGAAAGCTTTTGTTATAGATTTACAATGTTTTTTATACAAAGGACACTCCAAAGCAGAATACATTTTTATAGACACATATATATTTATATAGATATATATAATATATCTTATATATATAAATCAGTGGAGGTTCCAGACAGTATTAGCTGTCTTTATCAATTTCTGGAAGCTGATTTATCTGATTACATGTTTAACTTTCCTTCTGCTTTATCTGACTGATTGGTAAATACACCATGTTAGGGTTTGAAATGAAACTTGTAAGTTTGAAATTTTGACCACAAGCGGATGTGTGCACACTTACAGCAGCTGTGCAAGATGAGTCAGCACAGGCTTAATGACGCCGAGGGAAGAGATTTTCCAGCCACAGACAGAGCTGCTGCTGCTCTTAAACACACACAGCGGCCAAAAACAAAAAGAGATGGGCAAAGATGTCACTAGCTGGTGGCTAGTACACTTCCAGAAGAATGTGGAACAAAAACTTTATGGTCAACTTCAATAAATATGATAATAACCCATTAGCCTATGGCCTAATATTCATTCAAGATGATGAATACCTCTCAATATAAAGGCTGGTTTCCAGCACATTATCCCACCAATGACATGTCTGCTTACTAAATGAATCAATAATGTTAGTGTGAAATGAAATAGACCACAGATGAGATTAGATGAGATCCTCAGTTGTTGTGGAGTGCCAGTCATCATACAAACTGCTGCCACTTGCTAATGTGGAGAGATAATTTACCAACTTGTGCAGGAATCCACAGTTTTTGTTTTTGTTCAGCTACTGTTTGTAACATTTATAATGTTTGAAAATCTACTGGACACTGGATTTATCAGCTTATCATGTTCACAGCACTGCTGATTAATGACCTCTCTATTCTTTTTTTTCCTTGTTTTTTGCTACACACCCCACCCTCCCCACCTGCAAATGCCATAACACAACAGCACAACATAGCTAATTAATTAGAGGCGGCCTAGATACAGTACAAGAGCTCATTTCTCAGTAGAGCTCGGCAGCTTCAGAAACAGCTACGTGCTGGAATAATGGCTGATGATCTAGTTCAGATTAACAACAGTCATTAATTCGAGGTGCTGTATACGTGTCAGTGATCTCAGCAGCATTAGAAATTAATTCTAAAACTGGAGCTCAGTTGCTTCTTCACACAACATTAATTCATTTCACAGAACAAGCATTTAATGTTGATGATAATCACATTTTAGAGGCATTAACAATGGTAGCTACTAATGATGGAGCAACATGGTGTGTTAAGTGTTAAGTGTTGCAGATTTATATATTGATTGTTGTTGATCTTAGGAATGGGATTTCATGTGTCTTTTTCCTCAGAGAAGACAACAAGGACATGCACACAACAATGGGCTCAAGCTTTTAGAGTTCTATATGGCTCAGAAGTGAAGTTGACACTGACAGACAGTGGTTCAGCCTACTCCTGTCTGTCCTGTAATTTTGCAAGCATTACACTCCTTTCCTGTAAAATAGGCTGGATGTTTTGGGAAAGTTCCAGCACTCTTGACAGGCTACAAAATAGCTTGTGGATAAATCGAGTCAAGAAGGATGTAATGAAAAAAGAGGTTAGGTTGGCCTTACCCTGGGTTAAATATCAAGCAGTTCAAGTTTTGTGGCAGACTTTAGTCGTCATAAACCTGCCATCTTTCCGCATGTGCAAGGTTGAACAGGTAGCTTAACTTTAGTAAACAACTAGAGAACTAGTCAGAGAGCAGCGCAGGACAACACATTTCGTGTTAAGCCTAGGAGAAATACACAGAAACAAACAATAAACCTGTTAGAAATTACACAGTTCAACAGGCAGCTGTAAAGCAATGTGCATGAAAAGAGATGGAAGAGTAAGTGTTTAAGACAGGAATACAGCTCTAATTCTGTGTTCTGATTATTATATAGTAGATAATATTCAGTAGGCAGGCACCGATGATCAAGTGGAGCACGTTTTCATCTTCAAAAGTACAAAAACAACAATAAATTATGAAAACTCTGCCAGTGTTTGTAAGATTTCTAAATGTGTAAATGTTCTAATCCATGTAGAGAAAAGCTTCCTCTATTCTCATTTATTTATGTTTTATGTTTTTTTTATGAATTATAAATAAAATAGGACCAAACCAATACGTTTTCAGCTGATGATCATTTCTCTCTTCTCTCACAACCTTCAGTGATGGCAGCCTGTCTACCAAGCAGATTGTTTTTCTGCAGAGACCCATCTTAGGCCGAAAAAGAAGGGAATCCAAGGTACGCTACCTCACATTCTTCTCCACGTCCCTGTTGTCATTGTAGGATCTGCTGCTAGGGTCACATGCTTGCCATAGAGCTGGACAAATGTGAACCCTGAAGATTGCCTTGTTTGGGTAACAAGTGTTGGTAATGCTTTCTCTGTCTCAATAAATAGCCTCTAAAGCTAACATTTGTTTGCAGTAGAATTAATCCACACACTTAGTGGCCCTATAAGTGTCAGGAACATAGGACACAGGGACATATTGCATTCACTTTTTGTTTGTTTGGTCAGAATGAAAGCCTCAAGGCCACCAAACATTCCAAACAGTCTCAATTTCCTCAGTTTCCATCAATAAGACTTGTTGGAATTATCTTGTTATCCTGGTGCTATATTAGATCCACAATGATCCATTCTTTATTAAGTCTGTGTTTGGGGCCCTTTTAAAGTTTAAGAGTGGCATTCCACTGACCCACTGTTCTAAATGTTTCAGAAATTAATCTTCAAGCCCCGGGGCCGGTCCAGCAAGACCTGCATCAAAGATACTGCAAAAAATAAAAAGCAGAAAAAAACACAGGCAGACACAGATGCAGAAGATCCCAAGAATCCAGGCAACAAAGTTGACAGAGAGGATGACAACGAAAGAATAAACGTAGCTAAGGCAACACTGAAGGAAAGCAACACAAGTTCTACGATAGGTGGAAAGATGGATGATGGGATTGAAATCAATGCAGAGACTGAGACCAATGGAGCAGAAAAGACGAAAGACACAGGAGGAGAAAACAGCACAGAGGATGGAGAAGAAGAGATGGCACTGGATGGAGAGGGATCAAATGCAAACGGAGAACCTTTAGAAAATGGAGAGGTCAAGGATGTGCTGGAAACTGTGGCAACTGTTGAAATGCAGACCAAAGAAAAGGAGGACAAGGGCGCTGCAGAGAGTGAAGCTGTGCTACAAAACGGGTTGGAAACAGATGAAGAGAAAGATGAGCGTGAGGAAAACAGGATCGGTGTGGAGGTTGTTTCCACGGAGATTGTGACAGATCTACAGGCCTCAAGTCAAAATTCACAAGACACTCCAGAGTAGCCCTGAGTCTAGAACATCCCCACCCTACCTCTCAAATCCCCATCTAAAGAACTGCGTTGTGTCCAATCCAAATGAACAGGGCCTTGACTGCTGCAGCCCCACGCCACCACTGTACAACTGCATACTGAATGTATCCAGCAGAGGAGGCCATGCGGAAATTAAATCATTCATCTTAGTTGAATCATTGGATTCATTTGAGAGGAAAAAACAATGTTGCACACATAATACACAGGTGTGTGTACTTGAGTAAACAGAAGTGTTCAGACAGTTTTAAAACAGAAATCTATGATGCAGATGCATCTTTTAAATTAAATTATTTTCCTACTAGAGGAAAAATAAAAGTGAAATAAAGTGGATACAAAAAGCCTCTCCACATGAAGTCAAGAGTTTTTGAAGTTGTGTAAACAGTGTGTAGGAATCTGGCCCCCTCCGGTGGTGTGGATGAAAAGGGTTTCTTAGGGTGCTACATGTGGCCTAAAATGGCAGAGAAGCTTGTTTTTGATTGAGGACATTTGCATTATGAATTGTGTTGTTTTCCTTCATCTAGACAAGCGGTTAAATGTAAGTTAACCAATAAGGTTAGTGTGGCCATGTAATGAGGCACTTAAATATAAGAGAAGGTGAAAGTACACAGCAGTGGCACAGCCATGTGGTTCAGGCAATATGAAAAGCAGCAAGGCAGAAAGGAGAACAGCACAGGGACATGGCTGGAAGATGGCTGGGTGCTGCCAACTTATTGCACATTTGTTGCGGTTTGGTTTTGTTCACTTTTTCTTGATTGTAGGCTGAAATGGTGTGACAGCATTTATTAAATTAAAATGTTAGATTTAGAAAAAGGTTACCACAGTTATAACTCCTGCCCAGTCTCATTATGTCTATACCTGCCACTAAAAGACTGCTGGGATTAGACAATCCTTCTTACTGCTTCATATGTGACGCTTCTAGACCCTAAATATATGTCCATCAAATATGTACACACTAGGCATTCATCTTTACCTTTAATAAGGAGCTTGATCTCCTGCCTAAACCACACACACACACACACAGATCTTTTGAGGTCATGAAGCTGTAAAAAGAAAAGGTTGGTAATTCCAAGAAGTAGAATCCTGATGAGACACAGGCCTGTTTCCATCCCACTGTCCTCTTCCACTATAGAGTAAAGGACGTGTAGAAAAGTTTGATCCGCTCCTGAGTCGGGATAAGTTGGAGAAGAGCGCGGGTACAGCTGATAGGAAAGGCATTCCTGCGACAGGCAATCCAAAGTAGGCTGAAGAGATGATTTTTTTACACTGAGCTCTAAGTTTAAGTGCTTCAAAGACAGGTAATCATTCTTCGGTGGTGGTTAAGCTCACCTTGCAAACACAATGTTCCATAATCAAAGCCGATTCAGATAAGGATCTTAAAATTCAGCTGAATGTTTGCACCTGGAGGGCAGAGCTCATATTTATATGTACAGCAGCAAGGATTTAGTTTTTGATTTCACTCCAGTGAGTGGAAGTGAAAACAAAGGATGTAGCCTTGCTGTTTATTAACAGCAGAGAGCTGAAAATTTAAAACAAAGAAAGCATGAATAAAAGAAATGAATGAGCTCATTTAATGTAATGGCCATTTGTGTCTCACATACCCGCTGACATTTCCTTCATTGTTTTACCTCCGGCTTTTAAAGCACCTCTTACCAGACATTATTTCTGACAAATCATAATGTGCTGCTTCATGGTATCGTGTAGCGTTCCATGTTAGAAGATGGAGTAGGTGGGAGGCTGCGGAGCTCTCATTAGCTCACTAATGTATTTTATCAGTGGGATATCTGTCAGTAATCATGCTTTTAAAATGGGCTTCACTTATTGACAGCAAAACAGCCTTTAGCAAACAGCTTCCATATGTACCTGTGATGTCACATCGGTAGATGTTTGCTCTGAGGAGACAAAAATGTTACTAATCTGTTGTCCTGCTTTACACAGATCCAAATCTGGGTAGAAATACAATGCACACAATCACATGGGATACGTACTCTCCTTGGGGGGATTATTCCACCTGCCACAGAGATTGTTTCTTTTTTCATTTTTTTGTGTAGACTAGAATATGAAACTGTGACCAGTTTAGCCTTATTACTGTAAATGGCCTGCGACCTGCTTTTAGAGATGTCTGTTAGAGGCACAATGGTGAGTTAAGTGTTGTATGTTTGTTATAGTCAAGGAGGAAACGTCTCGCTGCGGTCAGTGTTGGTATTTTGAAGATGTTCTCTGTTTTATTACTGGAATTCAGAGTGAGGGGATACAAGTATTGTCTACATGAAGATAGTTTCTTGATGATTATTGTGATTTTTTTTGAGTCAAAAGGTTTTTAACTGTGAGCTTTGTTGTTGCCTCTGCTGTTTTGGTAAAGCTTGCAAAATGTATTTGATAACTAATGCTTTGAGCTACCTCCTGAGGGCCATTGTTTGTTTGTTTGTTCTTTTTTTTGTTTTTTTAAAGTGAAGTGAGGCTGCTGTGTGTGTGACCTCCAAGACATAATTATGCTCCTTGTCACGATATTCTGTGTGGGTTCTGACGTTTTCTCAGGATTCTGAGGTTAAAGTCAGAATTCTAACTCAGAATTCTCTTTTGTGGCCCAATAGTCCTCTTTTTTCATTCTCTCGGCTGTTCTTGGTTTCAGCTGTTTGAGCTTTAACAGTCATTTTATTATCCCGAAGTATACCACCTCTTGGAGACAATAGGAGTATGTTGCTTTCACAATTTTGAGAAAAATGAAATATGAAGGGTAATACCAAAAAACTGCCTTGTGATAACTGACAACATTATCATGCACATTTTAAACATGTGTTGAATCTCAGTAAGCTTATTTCCTCTGATTGAATCTAATTATTTTTCCTCCCCAGCATCAAGATAAACATTTTAACTGTCATCTATCTGACATTATGAAAATGAAATGATTCTGATGCTGCTTTTTTCATCTAAACATTTGGCACCTGGCTTTCTCATCCTGTGAATATAGACAGATTTATCTGCCCACTGCATTCTGGACCACAAACACAAGTAATCATACAGCCTTCAAAGACGTTACAGCCCAGATACAGCTATGGTTTTTAGGGCTGGGGCCTCTCTCTGATAAGAGCTGATTGGTTACTGTGCAAGCTAACCTCTGACATCAGTACACGCCAGGGATTCTGGGTAATCAGAATTTAAAAACAAAAGAAAACGCAGACAGGAAGGGAAAAGTAAAGCAGACTCTGACACCCTATCAGTTAAATTATCCTTAACTAGCTGCCTGTAAAAAGTATGAGACCTCTGACTAATATCAGACTTAAATACTCATTCACAGCCTTCTATCATGTAAAAATATATATCAGCAGAATTGTCTCTGAGCCTCAGTGGTGCCGTTCTTAATGCTGTAATGGTTCATTTCCTGTGTGCTACTATGATGTGAAACAGACAATGTTTCAAGAGTAAAATGAACATGTCACTTTTTTCCGTGTAGTCACTTTAGCTTGCTCACAGACTGGAAAATATGTTCTTAGATCTTTGTCTGATGCCATGTTGATTGTTGAGTATCTTTGATCATGTGCTGTTGTCACACATTGTTTTGTCAAGAAAGAAAAAAATTCTTTATCTTTGCTACCCACATTCCTACTGTCCATGACATCTGTACAATTTGTATATTATAAAATGATTTATATTTAATGTGTTTATATGTCATCTCTTCTTCTGTGTTAAAGGAAACACAGTTTGCTTTGTGTTAAGGCTGCCATACATTTGGATTCTACACATTTTGTTATAAATATGCAGTTAGGTCATCTAACGGTGTGGTTGAATTTTTAAACAGCACTTCTTTTGACAACATAGTCATTGACTGCCACTAACACTTTAAAGTTAGCTGCTGTGCTCTCAATATACATGATCATGCTCTGGGGCAATATTAGAATCTACTCCACTACTGAGTAGAAGGAACTAGAAGCGGTGAGCTGTCATTTTTGTTGAACAATAAATTAGCCTTTAAATTTAGTGTCCAGGAAACACAAGTTTGAGAACAGGACGGACAGAGGCCTCGTCTCAGCTGCGCCTTAGCTGTCTGTGAACTCCCACAGAGGAGGAGAAAAGGTGGCTCACCACACCACAGCTCAATTAGTCAGCTGTTACATTTACCTTTACCCTCCCCCGTTGAAAAAATGCATTTTTGACACTGGTACATGTTTTGGTATTGGCTCTTAAGGACATATTTCAATGATTTATATTATTATGTTTGGTATTATTTTAAAGGGGACACGCTGACCTTTCATTCTGTGACAACAGAAAGCATAAGAAATACAAAGACTGAAATACTGGCAGGACACCAAGGATTCAGGAATTGTATAATTTACACATATTAATCTGAGGGGTGATTTTCAGCCTTAAATCAGGCAGACAGTTATTTTAAGAAAGCAACCAAACAGTAAGCAGACCTTATTTTATTTCTTCAAGTAAAATGAATGTAGTTCAGCTAGTTAAACAATCTAGCTAGTCTACAATAGCCCTGTTTATATTGTGGGTCAAAACTGGTACTTTGGAAATTTGCCCAGGAGTGATTTATTCTGTGCTGGGCTAGGCCAAACTTAGAAAATAAGCCCACCTCAAAGAGCAGGGCAACAGGTGTTACTGATTCATAGAATTGTTTAGTTATTATTTATTATTTATGTATTTATTTGTTGGTTTCTGCTCATGCTTACAGAATGTTGCACCAGATGTGATATATGGTATGGTATGGTATGGTATGGTATGGTATGGTATGGTATATATACACTACTGAAAAAAATAAAGGGAACACTAAAATAACACCTCCCATCTCAATTAATGAAATAATCCAGTTGAAAATCTTATCTCATTACATAGTGGAATAACATAAAAATGATCAATATAAATCAAAAATTTTTAACCCATGGACGTCTGGACTTGGAACCATACTCAAAATGAAAGTGGAAGTGAAGTGGTAGAGCAGGTTGTCCAGTAACCAGAAGGTTGGTGGTTCGATCCCAACTCCTCCCTAGTCACTGTTGTGTGTCCTTGGGCACTTTACCTGCATAGCCTCCAGTGTACTCACTGGTCTATGGCGCCTTGCTGGGCTGCCTTAAGCAATTTCCCCATTGTGGGACTAATAAAGGTTTCTTAATCTTGTCTTGATAACTGCCTCTCATTGCCACCTGTTGTCTGTTCCATTTGCACAACAGCAGCTGAAACTGATTCACAATCAGTGTTGATCCTAACTGGACAGGCTGATTTCACAGAGGTGTGACTGACTTGGAGTTGTTGTGTTCTTTAGGTGTTCCCTTTATTTTTTTGAGCAGTGTTTATATGGTATATGGAGGGTTTAAATTTTAATAGTTAGTTGACATTTACGGCCCATGACCATAAACACATCAACAGGCTCCTGTAAATTAAATGGAGCATCAGTGCACCCACA
This sequence comes from Parambassis ranga, assembly GCF_900634625.1. Taxonomy (NCBI): domain Eukaryota; kingdom Metazoa; phylum Chordata; class Actinopteri; family Ambassidae; genus Parambassis; species Parambassis ranga. The sequence continues at coordinate 21,884,693 of NC_041036.1, forward strand.
CTGCAATGTTGCCTACTTTTAATAATGGACAAAGAGTCGGACCACCACAAAGCAAATGTGCAATACTTCAGCCAATACTCAGGTTGTCAGAAAAAAAGAACATTATTTGGGTTCTTGCATGCTTGTTACAGCAGGAAGGACTGGCAGTCAGCAGGTAGACCGGCTTCAATATCCTGACTTGTGATTAAGTGGGTGATCACCCCCAATAATTTAGGTTACCTGCCCACCATCAATGCTCTAGCAACACAAATGCTTAATGTCGAAGAGGTGCTTAACCAGTCAGTCAACCAATCATGCAACACTTAGGCCTGAAAAAGATTGCTTCTTTGACCAAGCTCTTCATGCAAAGGCTGTTGAGACACAAAGTGACAAAACATAATTCCCAGACTTGGGATATTCCACACCATTTGTACAGTGCTGGGAATACTAGGAAAACGTTTCCAAGATGCTGGACTCCATGACCTCTGCATTGTATCTGGTGTGGTAGCAGAAGGTTCTGTTGCTGAAGTATTGGATGGTCCCAAGTACAACAGGGCAGTGCGACTACAAAAGCTTCTGTATGAGGCTCTCATGTGGCTGGTATAGAATGGAGTTCACCTTGAGGCAACACAGAGGTCAATTTTTAGCCTCAGGGAAGAGATCTAACAGGATGCTTTGAAGGAAGTCATTCAGAGCAGCTCCTGTACCCACATCTTGGAGCCTTTCAAACTGTACTGCATATTTCATAAAAATGGAAAGATCTGCCTTCCTGATATCCCTCTTAGACATCGTCGAAATCTTTTTGGGGCTCATTCGGAGGCTGGGTTCTTCACTTGGTGAGCAATTGGGCAATGATTCGTTGGTGCATATGACAGAATCAATTACACTACTATCCAGTAGAACAAGTACAGAGACAAGTCCACAGTCTGATGCCATGAGGAGTTCATTAGTGACTTTAACCAGTGCTGTTTCTGTGCTGTGATGGGCTCTGAATCCAGACTGTTCCTATGCGGGTGGTCATTTAACTGACTTACAACCACTCTTTTAAGTTTCTTAGAAATAAAGGTGAGGTTGGAGATCGGTCTTGCGCTTGTGGTACATAGCCTGTTGCCAGAGACAGGTTGATCTGTCCTAATATGGAGTCTCCTATCAGAGAAATAACATCATCAACGTTGAGGAGCTGGGATCGGATGGGGTCTAAAAGACATGTAGTTTAGATTTACTGATGCTGGTGGTCAGCTCGGGGAGGTAAACCGTCCAGAGTTAAAATAGGATCTGTTTCTAGAAGTAGCGGTGTATTCTTGGCAGCCGCGGGGAATCACGATTGATTTTTTTCTTATTAGTAATTTTATTGGTGAAGAAGCTCATGCAGTCTTCACTACTACGAGCTGCAGGAATACAAGGCTCCACAGAGCTGTGGCTCTTTGTCAGCCTGGCTACAGTGTTAAAGAGAAAGCTTTAAAACTGCTTTAACACAAAGCTTTTTGTTCTATTAATGATGAGTAGTAAACTGTCCTAGCTTTATAAAGGGCCTTATATGTCAGTAAACTGTCTCTCCAGGTCCTCTGGGATTCATCTGATTTAGAGGAATGCCACGTCCTCTCCATTCTTCATGTAGTCTGTTTCAGCGATTGGATATTTGAGTTCCAATTTCAGTATTTTTTATCAGTATATCCTTCTTTGAGTATAAAATGTACACCTCTTGGACAGAGAAGACAGATGGTTTGAAAGAGGAGTCAAGAAAGCCAACTATGTGAAACTAGAAAAACTTAACTGAACAGAGGAGGGCTGAAACATCAGCTCTCAATTGTCTACAAGTCCTGGCATCTCATCCTAGGAGGGTTCACTGCCATATGGACCTGTAGCACCAACATAGATCCAAAGCATATAAAACATAGTGTCCCCATAGAACAGCAGAAGAAAGCAGAAACCAAACACATGGTGGACGTAAAATAACATAGCTTTAGTTTAGCTAAAGATTGTATTTTTTAAACGGCTCTATTATTATTATTATTAGCTGCATGACTGCCAGAACCTCAGAATAGAATAACTACAGCTATTGCGCTGTAACTTTGCAACAGCAGACATCTATGTGATGTCAAAACAGAACCACTCAGGCCCAAAAGCTGTCTGACATGCATCAACATGTCACATAAAAACCACAGATGTCAAAATATAATATAAACTATAAAATAACTCTGTGGTGCACACTGACTGAACTACATTTACAGTTAAGTCAACACAGCTGGTGCAATCTATAAGTCATGAGCTGAAAGCCCAATGGGTGTGCAGGGTCGTTAGGAGGAGAGCTTTGCCTTTAACCAAAATTACAAACACCAAATCCATTCTGTTCACTGCAGGCTTTAATGGCTCTCTGAGCAGAGCAGGGAAAACTGGGTGCTGAGAAACACAGAGGAAGCCTGCGGTATGGATATTAAACTTATGACCTGGGGTTACATCCCAGAGGTTTTACCCACAGGTAATGCTACACAGCAGTTTGCTGTTTTGAATAGCTGCTCTCCGTGTTATTTCAGGGTGCTGTGAGAGGTGATTTTACTCTGAAGGCCTCTGAGCCCAGAAGGCTTCTGCATGCCTGGGGCAGGTGTTCAGCATCTACTGACTGATGTATAAGCCTGTTTATTACGCTTATAAAAATCAGTCTGAAGTATTTATTATGGGCCCAAAAATGACATGCTGCAGAGATGTGAGTTTATGCTGCACTGCCATCTAGTGACGGTTTGAAGTTTTGTGCCAAAAGAAATAAAAGCACCAATCATCTCAGAAAGACATTTTAAAGTCAGACATAATCATCTGACTCAAGGTACAATTTTACAACACCTGTCTTAATTAAAAAGAAAAACTAAATCTGCTCACCCAGCTGCCACACTGTTCACCTGATTTGCTCCCCTCAGACTTCTAGGTCTAGTCAAAAAATGAGTTCACTGGTACAACATCAATGATGACATCTAAATGCAGTGGTTGAATGTGACTAAGTATTATTTTTTACTTTGTTACTGATTTTTTAATCACAGAATTCTGACTTTAATCTTAAGAATAAAGCTGTGACCTTTTCAGTGGCCCTAACCCTTTTCCATACATTCCAAAGATGTCTGTACCAAAAATGTAATTTAATTACATAATATCAGTTTTAATTTTAAGATATTTTCTTCATATCATTTGCAATGGATATGAATATTATACACTGCTCAAAAAATTTAAAAGGGAACAATTCAACAACACATTGTAACTCCAAGTCAGTCACACCTCTGTGAAATCAGCCTGTCCAGTTAGGATCAACACTGATGGTGAATCAGTTTCAGCTGCTGTTGTGCAAATGAAACAGACAACAGGTGGAAATGAGAGGCAGTGATCAAGACAGCCCTATAAAGGAGAGGTTCTGCAGGTGCTGACCACAGACCATCTCTCTGCTCTCATCCTTTCTGCCTGATGTTTGATCACTTTTGCATTTTGTCAGTGTCCAGAGCATGGAGGAGATACAAGGAGACAGGCCAGTACACCAGGAGACGTGGAGGGCAACAACCCAGCAGCAGGACCACGGCCTCCTCCTTTGTGCAAGGTGGAACACAAGAGGAACTCGATTGGGTAGACCTGGGATGTGTTAATTTAGTGTTCCCTTTGAATACATACCATATATATATATATATATATATATATACCATATATATATATATATGGTATGTATTCAAAGGGAACACTAAATTTGCTGAAATTATTTACAGGTAAGTTCATTTTTTTCCTCATTAATGTACACACAGCACCCCATATTGACTGAAAAACAGAATTGTTGACATTTTTGCAGATAAAGTGAAAAAACGTATAATATGTATCATATGGTCCTAAGTATTCAGACGCTTTGCTGTGACACTCATGATTTAACTCAGGTGCATTCCACAGTGAGAATTGTACATGGTCTGAAAGTCCACTTTGCCTGGAGGAAGCCATTACTCCAAAAGAAACACAAAGTTTGTAAATGCACACTCGGACAAAGACCTTAATTTTTGGAGACATGTCCTGTGGTCTGATAAAACAAAAACCAAACTATTTGCAGATTTATTAAAAAAAAAAAACTGAAATATCACATGGTCCTAAGTATGTAGACCCTGTGAATGAATGAAGTAGCTATCTATCTGTTTATGAGGAATGAGATGAGGCACATATGAAATCAGTACCAGTAGATCCACGACCATAACTAAGAGGCTCTCGGTAATCACTTTGCTTTGACTTTCAAAATCTTCTAAAAATAACTTTGTCACCAGCCCACACTCTGTGTTAGCAGATTAACCACTTAACCACCCATTAATTAGCACGATCACCTCTGTGTGTGCCAATCGGTGTCTTATCAACTTCCTTCAGACCTATAACAGTAATTTAATTAATACCCCCCTCCCTTGTCAGTTCTTAATTACCTTAATAGCATGAACTCTGGGAAATGCCTCTGTCAGCAGCTTGCACTTGTTATGACTTTACTGCACTCATTGGTTATGAAACAGGACATGAAACGTAATGATGAGTGGAGGAGCTCTTTAGACGAGAGCCTGATCTAAAGTAGTGGTTAATGTGGTTGTTACTGATGATGAGGGTGACACTTGACTTGAAAAAAAAAACGTGTGTATTGTACACTCATGTGATGCATATATGTGCCTTTAAAAGACAACAGGACACAAAAAGCAGTAGTTTAATAAGCTTTTTTATTCTTTGTCATCACTGGTGTTGGAGGCAATCTGGAGCTCCTCGTGTATAAATCACTACAAAGAAAACACAAAACTCATTAGCAACAATGAAATATTCTTTCATTTAAGAGCTGTTAAATTGACAATTAATAAATCTTTACAACATCCTGCTTTTTCTTCTGTACTACAGCATGTGCTATTATATTGTATACAACTGGTTTCCGTGGAGTGATAACATCACCCATTCTAGTTAATCACAGCTTCTGGACAAAGTGCTTGTTCTTGTTTTTATTTCTAATGGAGTATTGATCATGTGTCGGAGGAAATCAAATTTCTTTTCTTATGCCACCTTACTTACGACTAGGCTAATTTTCATCTCAATCTGTCCTCTCTGACTTTGTCCCCAAAACCACCAACCTGAGCTGTCCCTGTGACATGCTTGTTCCTAATGCTGTCCATCCTCACTCCTAAAGAGCAGTATAAAAATCTGCTGGTGCTTGTTGTATGTGTTAGATTTAAGCAGAAGATGCTGTAGTCATCTCCTGGTGTGTCAAAAAAATACAACAGCATTTTTGTAGATTTAAAAAAAAAACGTAATCTGTAACTGGAATAATCCTTTATATTAGCAACATTATGAAATTATTGTTTCGACTCAATCAACTTGGTACAACTGTACCATGGTCAGTACCTATAGACTCTTTTCTCGCTAACATAACATCCAGCACCTTATGGCAAAAGAACAGTCTGAAGTAAAGTAGGGAGAACCCAAACACATTTTTGAGCAGTGTAACAATTTCTTACAAACATTGTTACAACAAACATGGGCTCCATGCCATACATCCTGTACTATTTTCATTTATTCATCCTCTACAAAATACCAAATAGATCAGCCAAATACTTCCTGGAAAATTGTCATGTGAGTGTTGGTTACAGATGAGTCTATCATCTTGAATTTGACACATTAGATAAAACTGGTATAAGATGGTAAGATAAAGTTGCTATTGCCAACTCTCACTTTTGAGGTTCACTCTTTGGTTTGTTTATATCATACCATTTACTCAAGATGATTCCAACAACAAACGTAAAAGTTAATGGTAGTGCCTTGAGTAAAATAGGTTTAATATGTAAACATTATCTGGGGCCCATCATCTTACCTTCTGAGAACAGCAATGGAAGCGCACATCATTGAGGCTGGAGTCATCCAGGGCCCACTGGTAGTCCTCCATCTTGGTCTCGATGCCACAGATACCTCCGTCTTTACACTCATTGCTCCAATGACTGTACTCTCCCCAGGTCATACCAGGGCCCTCCAGCATTGGGTTGCTGCTGCAGCGGAACTTAACGTTGGTAACGGCTGTGTCATCGCCAAACAGACCCTGGTGGGGCTCTACACGAAGCTGGAAGGAGCTGAGCACACCAGTGGGGCAGTACTGGGGGTGGGACCATTCTCCAAAGCTGGACGAGAGCAGAGGAAATGCACAAGGGTGGACTTTGAAAAGTCTTTGAAAGTTCTACCAAAGAGAGGGTGAGCTATTTCCCAAACTGGAACTCCAGATGTAAATGGTTTATGATATCTTTATTTCTGGGTGCCCAGATATTTCACCTGCTTGAGTGGAAGCCCCATTCTGAGGCTACAGTCCTCAACCCTAGTGGCACAGGTTCACCCTTTGCATGTAAACTCCTGTTTCCTATGAACCTATTGGTTACTGTCTGTCTTAGTAAATTGCCCAGAAATTGCTCAAAAACAGGTCGCTTTTATATTATATTGTAATACTGCTTACTAGCCAGTGTGGGACTCCACAGAATACAGGAAGTTCCGGTTGCCGTCTTTAGCACAAATGAGGCGGATCCCATTCAGAGCTGTGTCGTCTCCCCCGTACTGGTTACTCTCTACCTAAAGAGACAGAAAACAGCTTACAATAGAGCAACTAGTTATCTAATCCCTGCTAAGGCAGTTCCTGAATTAAGTATAGATGTTCAGATAAGTTAAAAGTACACAGCTTCTAGCCTTAAGGGAGAGTGTAAGCTCTCTTTAGGGAGAGACACAACAAAGTCCAAAACGTAGACTAAAAAATTTCAAATGAATAACCCTGTGTTTGTTTCTTTAAACAGATGTCTGCCCTTCCAAGGATGCCATAACAGATATAGTCATACCTGACCACACAGATATTGGCTATTATCTGTTGATATTTACAAGCCTTTAGATATTTAAAGCTTGCACCCAAATATGAGACTACAATACATGCAATAATAAATGCAATAATAATAATGATATCAATAAAAATGATGATGATGATAATAATAACAACAACAACAATAATAATAATGTCACCCAAACTTGACATTTAGAAAAGGGATCTATTGTGTGATTTTTGGCTGAATATTATTTAATCAATCTGTTTAATTATACATATACACACAAATTATATTTTACTTTCTCTTTTGCTCCTTTGGCTGAGACAGGGTCGTATCAAATATTTTATCAATGTATGAGATTTTACTTAGATACCCTGACACTGAATCCAACAGCGAAGAATCCATCAGGACACATCTCAGGCCAGGTCCAGTTTCCAAACTTCTCCCCATTGTTTACAGTGAGCAGAGATCTGTACTGTCTGCTGTTGAAGGCTCTGCCAGCTCTCTGCAGAAAGGTCTTCTCCTCACACAGTCCACCAGACACCACGGCCAGCACAGCCACCACAGTCAGCAGACTTGCCATATTGACAGCAGTTAATAACTCTGAAATGCCAACTAACAAGTAACGAGGGTTTCTAGCTTGGAGATTTTATAGGCTCCTCACAGATTCTAAATCGGAGCACTGGTATCAGAATGAATCATTTACAGAGAGAGGTGTGGGAATAGACAGCTGGTGTTGGAAAAAGAGCTGAAGTTCAGAGACAAACATGCAGGGCCTTGGTCACTACATCTTTGGTAGCAAATTTAATTTGATGCTGTAAGGATTGGAGTTGTCCAATGATGTGTTCATGAATTGAAAAGGCTATGTTATCATCTATTACTACAAAAGTGTGTGCTGCCATTGTGTCAAGAACTGCGTAACTCCAATGTTGGGAGGAAAAGGGTAACTGAAAAACAACTGGAGCTGCATAAACTGCTTAGACATGCAAATAGGGAATCAGAGTTCCCTGTTCTACAAGGGCCACAGTGGACACAGTAGACTTGCAAAGGATTCATTTCAGCTGGGGACCAGCATATCTGTGTATTGTGTGGTACATTCACACTAGATTACATGTCGCTGCCAAGTTACATAAAAGTTACAGAACAACTAGTGAGCCTCCTGAAAGTATGTACGTTGTGATGCATACCATCCAGCCATTCATCCTTCGAATTTAGTTTCTGAAAGGGCACCCATGATATGTAGAGACATACTGTAGGTCTCGCATGCACTTGTTTCTGTGACTGAAATACCTGACTCTTCTACTGTTAAAAGCATCTTCACATGCAGGCTCCTAATTTGTTTTTTAACAGGTGTCTCACTGATCACTTTTGGTGCAACATTCCACTGCATGAGTTTATTCCCTGAGACACTAGAGTTAAAATGCTCCATTATGACGTGCCAGCATTACACATGTGTTGTAGATTTGTCAGCTGCACATTCATGATGTGGACTTCCTGTTCCACCACATCCCGAAAGTGCTCTGTTTAACCAAGACCTGCTGACTGTTGAGGCCATCTGCATGCAGTGAACTCATGTTCAAGAAAGAAGTTTGGATGATCGGAGCTTTATGTAATCTTTTGTTTGTCATCAGAAGATGGGTACAGTGTGCGTATAATACTCAGTTAGGGCGTTCAAACAATGATCAGTTAAGGGGCCCAAAGTGTGCCAAAAAAATGTCACCTATCTACACTACACACACACTATCATTTATTAGTGACATTCTTCCAGTTAGTTTTTCAAAAGCTGAAGTTTTCCCCTAGATAACAATTAAGATATGTTTTTCTTAACTAAAACATGAATGTTAGTTCACCTCACCCTTGGTCTTTCATTTGTTAAGAGTTTTAAATCACAACACAACATATTAGATGTTAGTTTTAGGAAGCCTCACGTTAAATTATAGACTGGCCTTAAAAAAATCAGAGATTTCACTTACTGTTCCCAGATTTCTTAGACAAATATATGCATTGTAAATGTCTTAAACTAGTTGATTATGTTCCAGTGACACAATATTTTGTTCCAAATTGAGTAGAATGTGTACATAGCTGTGTTGATGTTGAGTTGTGATTGATGCTACACTGCATGCAGAACATATTATTATAAAATAGGCTAATATGTTAACTTAACCCTTCATCACAGCCATCGGTGTGATCGCTGGCACATTTACAGTCACTATTAATAATCACAATCTTGTGAGCAGATTGCTGCTCCTGGAGTGATGGCCTGACACAACTGATCAGTAATAATGTCTGTCGTTCTTCTAATAGTGGCTCAGAATGGCAGACAACCACAGAGAACTGTGAGATTTATTTGACTCAGGCTTTAAGCTTTTCATGGTGATGGATGAGATAGCTGCCAGATATATAATAGAAGTGTGTGTGTGGAGCATCCGATGAATAAATTGATGTCTCTGAAATACAGCGACAGTGGTATATGCAGAAGTGCAGATGTCAGTGATACCTTAGACTCAAAGTGACATTAATCTGTGATTATAGGGCTGAGTGCTGCCGCAGTCACCTCTGGGACCGATTATGAGGGAAAGGAACCAGAACAGAAGGTACAACACAAATCAATGCAATAATCATGTAAATTTAATCTATTTTGTACACAACAACATGATTTTTTGTGTCACTTTTTTGTGCTCACATACACAAATCACATATTTTTCCTGTGATAGCATGAAGTTGTACACACATCTTGTTTTCCACTCACAAATTAACTATTAAAGCAAGCTAATTAAGCAATACAATGCATTTTGTAGGCATAGCATGTGTTTATAGATAAAAAAGTAGATGGGTTCACATGCAATTTTAAACAATGACTACACAGAAAGAATAGAATAAAGAATAAATACTATTTAAAGGAATTTAGTACAAATATAAAATATGTCTGATTTTCAGCAGCAAATTCACACCTAACCCTCAACGCAACTTTGCCAGTGGCTACCTCCTGCCTGTTTCCTGTTACTGCAGTCTGTTTATAATAAAGTTATATTTAGTTTGTATATAGCTTTATTATTACTCTGGTATATGTAGGAATTGATTTAGGTAGTAGAACCATCATGTTTGTTCTCTGTAATGTATCATGTTTGCTGCATGTTTGTTCCTCTCTCTCTCTCTCCTTCATCCTCTGTCCTGTCTTCCTCTTCTTCTCCTCCTCTACCCAGCAGACTGTCAGCAGGAAGGTTCTCCTTTGCCGGTTCCTGTTCAAGGTTTCTTCCTGTTAAAAGGGAGTTTTTGTAAAATGATTGTAAAATGCACTACATGAATAGAATAGAATAGAATAGAATAGAATAGAATAGAATAGAATAGAATAGATCACCAGCTGCAATACAAGTCCAAGTATTGGACAATATTTCATGTATGGTATTACACTACCTAAATTCACATGGTCTCAATTCAATGACATAGGCTGACTACTGTCATATATTTGGACAGTGGGACAGCTAAAGACTGTTTCAAATAAAAGATCTTATATTTTGCACGATACTCCGTTTTACTATTGTATTTTATAGGTGTGATAAGTTTTATACTCAGAGTCTGGTGCATACATCTCCTCTAACCCTGTATAGACTACAATTATAGAGCAAAGTAGATTTTTTAAAATGTCCTTTGGCATGATGACGTGTTAATGATGTAATAATTTCATGTCATCCAACACTTGTATGAAAGTTGCATGACTGCAGGATTATAAAGACATTCATACTTTGGCATTCTTCAGAATTATTAGGCTCCTTGTTGGACATGTCAGAGTTGCTTCCGTTGATGTTGACGGTTCTTCAGGCATTCAGCTGCTGTGAAACCCTCTCATCATCCGACCATGTAAAAAATTCCTCAGTAGGCAGTCCACTGTGCTTGACCTGTAATAGTGATAAACAGCCTCGTGGGAAGGAGACCTGCTGTTTTAGCAAAGCTCAGCCAAGGACCTGACAAGTTATCCTCCAAACAACCAGCCTTTCCTGCATTTTGCATGTCACGCTGTCAGACATGTCACTTTCAATGTGTCTAACCTTGAAGAAAGATGAATATCCTCACTTGAAATGTCACATCTGTGTATGAGTTTTAAATAGCAGATACATGAACGGGGTGCATTATTGAGGATACAATCTGTGGTGAATCCACAGAATGAAGCAAGTTGAAGAGCTTTCATTTTTAAATCTTCTTCGCATTGCACCATGTCAGCTAAAAGTGTCTTTATAAGGACACCACAGAATCATCCTTTACTCTGTCAGCACACCAGTCACATTACCATGTTGCTCAGCAAATGAATGCACTACTACACTCAACAAAAATATAAACGCAACACTTTTGTTTTTGCTCCCATGTTTCATGAGATGGACTTGAAGATCTAAACTTCATTCCAGATACACAATATTACCATTCCTCTCAAACATTGTTCACAAATCTGTCTAAATGTGTGATAGTGAGCACTTCTGCTTTGCTGAGATAAACCAACCCACCTCACAGGTGTGCCACATCAAGATGCTGATCTGACATCATGATTAGTGCACAGGTGTACCTCAAACTGCCCACAATAAAAGGCCACCCTGAAATGTGCATTTTGTTTCTGCTTTATTGGCGGTCTGGGGACTCAGAACCAGTCAGTATCTGGTGTGACCACCATTTGCCTCATGCAGTGCAACACATCTTCGCATAGAGTTTATCAGATTGTCTATTGTGGCCTGTGGAATGTTGGTCCACTCCTCTTCAATGGCTGTGCGAAGTTGCTGGATATTAGTGGGAACTGGTGCACGCTGTCGTATACGCCGGTCAAGCACATCCCAAACATGTTCAATGGGTGACATGTCCGGTGAGTATGCTGGCCATGCAAGAACTGGGACATTTTCAGCTTCCAAGAATTGTGTACAGATCCTTGCAACATGGGGCCGTGCATTATCTTGCTGAAACATGAGGTGATGTTCATGGATGTATGGCACAACAATGGGCCTCAGGATCTCATCACGGTATCTCTGTGCATTCAAAATGCCATCAATAAAATGCACCTGTGTTCTTCGTCCATAACAGATGCCTGCCCATACCATGACCCCACCACCACCATGGGCCACTCGATCCACAACATTGACATCAGCAAAGCGCTCACCCACACGACGCCACACACGCTGTCTGCCATCTGCCCTGAACAATGTAAACCGAGATTCATCCGTGAAGAGAACACCTCTCCAACGTGCTAGACGCCATCGAATGTGAGCATTTGCCCACTCAAGTCTGTTACGGCGACGATCTGGAGTCAGGTTAAGACCCCGATGAGGACGACGAGCATGCAGTTGAGCTTCCCTGAGACGGTTTCTGACAGTTTGTGCAGAAATTGTTTGGTTATGCAAACCAATTGTTTCAGCAGCTGTCTGAGTGGCTGGTCTCAGACGATCTCGGAGGTGAACCTGCTGGATGTGGAGGTCCTGGGCTGGTGTGGTTACTCGTGGTCTGCGGTTGTGAGGCCGGTTGGATGTACTGCCATATTCTCTGAAACGCCTTTGGAGACGGCTTATGGTGGAGAAATGAACATTCAATGCACGAGCAACAGATCTGGTGGACATTCCTGTTGTCAGCATGCCAATTGCACACTCCCTCAATGCTTGTGGCATCTGTGGCATTTTGCTGTGAGACAAAACAGCACATTTCAGGGTGGCCTTTTATTGTGGGCAGTTTAAGGTACACCTGTGCACTAATCATGATGTCAGATCAGCATCTTGATGTGGCACACCTGTGAGGTGGGATGGATTATCTCAGCAAAGCAGAAGTGCTCACTATCACACATTTAGACAGATTTGTGAACAATGTTTGAGAGGAATGGTAATATTGTGTATCTGGAATGAAGTTTAGATCTTCAAGTCCATCTCATGAAACATGGGAGCAAAAACAAATGTGTTGCGTTTATATTTTTGTTGAGTGTACATAACTACATATTCCCTCTTAAAAATAAAGCATATGAAGCCAGCGCATCTTTAACCTGTGGACACTTTAATGTGAGTAGTTCTGCAGTTCTGTACCGTTTGTACTGTGATATATATATTATACATATAGTGTGTCATCAAATTGATTGCAAGCTTGAGATAAATGTGGTACATGAAACATAAACATCATCTAGCATCCCTAAAGGTCTAAATGAAAACACTCTTTTCCAACAGTTTTGCTTGAAATCCTTAAGTTCTTGATGTTGACATTTGAGATGCTCAGACAGCAGGTCCCCATACACTTACCAATCACAAAATAAAAGTCTATTAGTTGCACACAACCTTTGTAGTGATTACCATTTACCAAAATAAGAGAAGAGTACTGTTTAGCATTTTTTCAGATTTCATATTCTACATATTACAACAAAAAAAAAATAATTTAAAGAAAAGCTGTAACTACAGTGCCTGATAAATGATTTGATGCCATTAATCTGGTGGCCAGGGTTTTACTCCCAGCTCCTAGAATCGTGTACCCCACCTGTTGCCCATTGACAGCTGGGACAAGCTCCACCCCCTCAGCCATGGCCCTGAACTACAAGTCAAAGTGGTTAGAGAAAATGGATGGATGGATGATTTTACTCACAAATAGCCATGTCAAACACATTTGTTCTACAGAAGAGATTATTTTAATTAACATATTTTAGTCTGCTCTTGAGAGGAAGCAACCAGAGGCAGCAATGCTCTTCAGAAAACAACAAAGACAATGAAGTGGAATGCAACAGAACATGTAAAAAACAAAGTAAAACAAATCAGAAGGTTACGGTTAAAAAGGAGGCTGGGCAGCTGAGATACAACACAATCTGTGCAACAGCAAATACAGGTGAAGTATATACAAGCATACATTTCACTGAACGTTCAAGAGCTTTAACTATGCATGGACTATAAGGACTCTTCGTAAGAAAAGCTCGTAGTGTTTGTCAGCTTGTGTTTATTCCGTCGCCATTTGCTCCGTTAAGTGCCAAGCAGCCTTTTCAAGTCCTATGGACCTCTTTGAGAGATGCATTAATTTAGATGATGAGCATAGCGTAGAAACTGGAAACATTAATCAGCAACCTGTGTTCAGCTCAGAACAGGACTCCTAAATTCAACATAATGCTAAATCAGAATAATAATGAGGCAGTTTTTCAGCTAGTGAGTTTGTAGGTTTTAAAGTGGTTGTGGATCTTTTAGGAGAACAGTGCAACCAAACCAATCAACACAGATTGAACCACTTGTACACACAGTATTTCAAACTGTTGCTGTACAATAATCTCAGCTAGTTTTTCATGCTCTAAAGGAGGCAGAGAAAAAGTTGTGTAAACTGTTGATGTAAATATGGAAGAGCCATCACGATATTGGTTTACTGTGAACAACAATCAGGATTATTATAGTTGAGTCAACGTTATGCATCTAATCTCTTAGAAAAGCAAGGCTTGTGATTAAGGCTGGTCTAAATTCCAGTAAAGTCTGAGGAGATGTGGGTGTAGACTAATGATATTCTCTTCTGTTCCATTAACCACAGACAACACTTCTTAAGGCCAGCCAAAGTAGTGTTTGGAATAAGGCCAGTCTTTCTACATCCCTTATTACTCCACCTCCCTCTTTAGGGGATCATCATAAAAATCTTCTTTATAAAAGAAACATATGTTTGTACAAGAATTTACAAAGGGGGGAAGTGTGTAAACCAAGGCCTTTAGTGTTTGGGCTACATCTAGAGATGTTGCTTCATGCCCATCACTCCCACATTCAGAACATTCTAACACTCCACTCTGACAGTTGAATATGTCAGTCAACCACTGTTTCAGGGTGAGACATGTCCTGGGCCAGCCCAAGTCCCTGAGCTATTACGGTTTTTCTTCTGAGCCTCCTTCAGCTGGATTCAGACTCACTGGTGTCTGAGGAAGAGGAGGAGGAGGAGGAGGAGGATGAGTCTGAGCTGGAGCTGCTGCCGCTGAGGCGTGACGGCTGGGTGTGAGTCTCCACAGCACTAGGCTTTTCCACTGAGAAGAGAAGTATATAAGTATTTTTACTGCAATATTAAGTCCTGCACCTGTATGGAAACAGCACACTCATAGCTAGAAGAGAGAACTCAAACATGGCTGTGCAGCATAGTTGCAAAGACAGACATGATTAAAAAAGTTGTATTTAAATTCAATACACTCAGTGTGTACAACAATTTTGTGAAAAGGTGTCAGCAATACTGGAAAAAATGCTGTAAGTATCTACTCAGCACATTAAGTGTAGAAAGCGTGCTGATCATCCATATCCTTTCTTGATTTTTGTAATTACTGGTCATAAGTGAGGGAATTGAGGCTTCTATTTAACTCAACTTTATTCAAGTGCAGTGTTTTTTCACAGAATGGTTAAAAGAAAATGCTGTTTTTTCTGCCTGTTCAATTAAAAAATACATATAAAAACATAAGTACACATGAAAAGTGTGTATTTCAAACCCACTGCCAGGTTCTGAGGCTCTGACTCAGATCATGGCCTTAAGATCTCACCTTTAGGTTTTGTAGATTTCTTGACTGAATTCAGTTGTCCACTAACATCTTGCAGCCTTCTCTCCAGTTCCTGCCTCTTTTCCAGAGTCAGCTCTTCTTTAGATTTACCAATACTGCCTTTCTTTGCTGAAAATGAATAAAACAGACCTGATCAGATTTATGAAGGTGTTATAGCATGTTAGCAGGATTACAGGGTGGCATTAAGCACCTAGCACTCTGGTGCCACGCTAAACATTCTAACTCAGAACGCTGATAATCATCAATATAGTATTGTATATGGTACAAAGAGCAGCAGTATTTACTCAGAAGGCAAGTCGCACAGGGAGGGTAAAGACATGTGTTTAAACTGGAGCAAACAAAATGACATGAATTATTGGTGCACTGTTTATTCTTTAACTCAGTCCAAGTAGTCCAGTTCTACAGATAGATACAGATACAGGTGCTGTTGTCTATTGAATGACATGTCTGTATTAGCTTGGCAGCAGGTACCTTGCTCGCCATAAGGCTTACGGGGCTTCTTTCTTAGACAAGTCATGACGTAGCGCTCCAGCTCTTTCAGTGTGGATGGCTTGAGTGTTTCAAAGTCAATCTCAATTTCCTCAGGGTTGGTATCCCTCAGTGAAGGCTCCCTGGACTGGATGATGTGGACCACGCGGCCTAGCTTCTCGCCCGGTAACTTATTGATGTCGAGGCTGAGCTGGCGCTTCTCATCGTATGACATGGGCACAATCTCCTCCTCTTCCTCTGAGTCATAGTGTGGCAGCATGGAGGTGGCCAGTGGGGGGTAGAAAGGCTTCGTTGAAACCCTGAAAGGAGAGACACTTGTACATATACAACTTTGTATGTCTGTTTCCTATTACATACTAAACCATCACTACTGCTACTTACTTGCTGTTCTTGTTGCTCTTCTTCCCCTGCCCTTTCTTGGCTTGAGAGCCACCTGGTTTGGCAGACTTGTTTTTTAGCATCTTCCCAGGCATCTTCCATTCCTCAGATCCCGCTCTGCTTCTGCCACCTCGACTTCGCTTCTCCAGCTTTTTCTTTTTTTTCTTTTCCTTTTTCTCCTTCTTCTCCTTCTTTTTCTTGGGCTTAATGATGGGGCCTTGGGAAAGGGCAGCCAGCTGCTCGTGCACAGCCCGAAGCTGAGAGAAAAACACATTTTTAAACATTCATTGTTTCACATGAAATTTGAAATTGGTTGAGAGTATGAGTCTTACTTGTGTGCACACTTGGTCCTGTAATTCTGCCAACCGATGAGCTCGCTCTTCTTCGCTGTCTGAGCTGGGGCTGCTCTCGCTCTCCTCACTCTCGCTGCTGGGCCCACTCTCGGAGGTGGAGGAAGATGAGGAGGTGGAGGATGACGAAGAGGATGAGGAGGATGTTGAGTGTCCAGTCATGGATGTGGCTGTGCATTCCATTTGTGGTTCATCAGGCATCTTGGCAAATCGGAACTCAAACACATCCTGAGGCATAAAACGGTAAAAGTAAAGGACTTTTCTCACTGGCTATTTATGTCTGCATTACGCAACTAAACTCACCTGCAGCTTCCGTGCCATCCCTACAACATCATGATCTGGTGGATTGTACTTGTAACAGTTGGAAAACATCAGTCTGACATCACTGGCAAACTGTTGAGCGTCTCTGTATTCACGACAGTCTATCTTCCTCTATTAAACATTTGGAGAGAAATATTTAATACAATATTTAACACAATTGTAGCTTCTGTATTTAGCTAGCACCTTACAGTAGATAAATCACCTTGATAGTGCTGAGATCCATAGGACACTTAATGATGTCATGATAGTCATGAAGTCCCAGTGTCACTGTGTCCACAGGTACATAAAATGGCCAGGCATATGCCGCATGCTTCTTTGACAACATTTCCTTCAGCAGCCCATTGCAGTACCTTAGCTGTAGGCTTAGTTTGCCCTTCCTAGAGGGTTGTGGTCGGACAGAATCAGGCAAGTCCTTCTTAGGGGGTTTGATGGGGCGTCCGCTGCCTACCCTTCGTCCTGTACTGGACATCATGGGCTGGAGTAGGACAGGACCTCCAGGACTCCTGACTAGGCCCATCCCTGGTGGGGTCTCCAAGCTCATGCTACCCACTGAGGAGATTGGATGCAAGGAGGTGTCATGGACCTGGCCCCCATGCCCCCCTTTTCCCAAGCCCACCATGTGTGATGCTCCGGACAGGCTAACAGTATAACCCATCGTGGAGGGAGTCGTGGTGTCCGCCTTTCGTTTCACACCTTTCTTCTACAGAAAGACACAAACAGATTGTAAGCCACTATATCCTTGCTGAAAGTCCTTCCTTCTCGTTGCCTTTAGACTGTTCTGCTATACCACAAACACACACAAGAACGTAAAATCACTGATAAACAACCACACCCTCACTACAGTAAAATCATTTGTCTTCATGTCCTTTCTGGGCCTCCATAACAGTGTCCAATTCATCAATGTGCATGGCGTGGTTTAACCTAGTGATAAGTGAAAAGTATTTAAATCATTTATTCACCGTTTTGTATTTCTCATATATTTATTACTTTCTATTGTTTAACACTGTGTGCTACTGCCTTCCTCTTTTCCGCGGTTGCAACACTGCACATTTACCTCACTGCGCGACTAATACAGTATTACCTTATGATCTATTAAAATTTACTTGAAAATGTTTCAGGTTTCTTGGTAGTCAAATCCCTAATTTATGCATTGCAAGGCCCGTTATTATTATCCTTGTGGTTTTGTTGTACCTTGGTTGTTGGCTGTGTAGGGGGTAAGTTCATAATGTTCACCGGAGGCACACTTTTGGTCAGCACAGTCTGGGGAGAGTTAGCCAGCATGGACTCCCCAGTGTCTGAGGAGGAAGGAGAGTAGGCTGACTGGGACACTGCTGGCACCTGCTGGGCCCTTGATGCTGAGACATAAAATATATTTAAATTCAGAGACACAATGATAATGGGTATTCTTCATAGGAACTACTGACAATGTTTCTTAACACAACTTATTACACTGACTAGATTTGCGCCCTCTTCCCCGGATATTTTTGTTCCGAGGAGCTGGAGGAGGAAGCTCAACCTCCTTCTGCGGCATTAGGGCCACCTTCTGGAGGAAGATCTTCTCTAAGGACTGGGCCATCAGCACGATGTCATCTGTGGGCTGACCACCCAAACAATTTATAGAAATACTTGCACAAAGAAACTGAAAACATGTGTCTGTTTACTATGTGTCACATGAACCTGAAGAAAAAGTCTACAACTTGCCCTTAAAATGCCTTCTTTTTAGACAATGCGCAACACTTTTTAAGGGGTGTGTTGAAATCTGCAGAAACTTACAGTAGATTAATTCCATGTTCTTTTTACAGACATCAGCTGAAAATGTATAAAGTGACAAAGTTGCCTCCTCCCTTTTCTTTTTTCTTTTTGTGCTTTCTTGGGACTCCAAAAAAATAATGGGAACACTTAAACAACACAATGTAACTCCAAGTCGCACCTCTGTGTAATCAGCCTGTCCAGTTAGGATCAACACTGATTGTGAATCAGTTTCAGCTGCTGTTGAGAGGCAGTTATCAAGACAAGCCCTATAAAGGTGTCAGCACAGTGTCTAGAGCATGGAGGAGATACCATAAGACCCCATTTACACATACACGGGTATTTTGAAAAACGGAGACGGGTAGCGTTTGCATCTCTTTTGGTGTAAGCACTTTTTACATGTTTGCATTTGCAAATACAGCTCCTCTTACTATATAGAGGAGCAGAGACATGTTAGGTATCCAGGTTCAGCAACTTTAGAACAACTTTTGACTCAAAGACCCAGACTGCAATGAGGCTTCTCATTGGCTTGCTCGGCTTTCTCCTTCTTCCTACACTGCCATTCACAGGCTCGGCGTAGTCGTGATTGCTTGGGGGCGTATTTATGCGGGTTAATGTAAATGGAAACTTTTTTGAAAATGATGATGTGTGCACGATGTTATTTTGGAAAACAGGAAGGAAGGAAATATTCGTTGTTCAAAATACCCCGCTATGTGTAAACAGGGTCCAAGACAGGCCAGTACACCAGGAGACGTGGAGGGGGCCGTAGGAGGGCAACAACCCAGCAGCAGGACCACTACCTCCTCCTTTGTGCAAGGAGAAGCAGGAGGAGCACTGCCAGAGCCCTGCAACATGACCTGCAGCAGCCACTAATATGCATCTTTCTGCTAATATGCATCTTTCTGACTCCATGAGGGTGGTATGAGGGCCCGACTTCCACAAGTGGGGCTTGTGCTTACAGCCCAACACCGTGCAGGGTGATTGGCATTTGCCAGAGAACACCAAGATTGGCAGATTCACCATTGGCGCCCTGTGCTCTTCACGAATTAGAGTCTGGAGACGCCGTGTAGAACGTTCTGCTGCCTGTAACATCCTCCAGCATGACCGGTTTAGTGGTGGGTCAGTAATGGTGTGGGGAGGCATTTCTCAAGTTGGATCAGCCTGTAATGTGATTTTCCACTTTTATTTTGAGTATGGTTCCAAATCCAGACCTCCATAGGATAATAATTTTTATTTACACTGATCAATTTTATGTTATTCTATGTAATGAATTAAGATTTTGAACTGGAATATTTCATTGATTGAGATCTAGGATGAGTTATTTTAGTGTTCCCTTTATTTTTTTGAGCAGTGTATATTATATAAAATATTGTAATTTGCAGTTTATATAACTGTTTCCTGTTTGCAATGTGATCTTTAACATAGAATAACAGTATTATTTTTACTGGAGCAAGTAAAGTAATTAAAAAGTTTTTTTTTACCTTTTCACTTACCTTGTTGTAGATATAGCAGTTGGTGAACATTGTATTGAAGTCCTGTATGCACTCAGTTGCACTGCGATAGAAGTTGTTTTCCAAGCGTTTCTTGATGGTGCCCATGTCCATGGGTTGTTTGATAATTTTATGGTAATCCTGAACACATATGGCATGATAAATAAAGTTAATTTGATCAAAAACTGAAAAACACATAACAGCAGACAAAACACCATGTGTTGCACAAACATTCCAAACTCAACAACAGAATAGTGAAAGTAGCTGGCTGGCCTACCGGCAGGTTAAGCCTATAGGCATCCACAGGTTCATGGAAAGGCCAGGAAAAGTGGTGCCTCCACAAGGTCTTCAAAACGGCCTTCTGTAGGTACTGCAGTTGATTGGTCATACACCCCGGCCGGCTAGGGTCCTTCACCAGGGGCTGTGGAGGTGGAGGGGGTGCCTGGGGCATTGTGTGTGGTAGAGACGGGCTCTCAAAATCCTCATATAACAAGGAGGGTTTTCGAATGCGTTTGCCTGAGCTGGTGTGTTGGTCCATGATGCCACTGGACAACCCAACCAGAGAGCTAAAGGGAGGGAGACAAGAAGACCAAGAGGACAGAAAAAGATTTTTTCAGCACTTATTAATACAACAGTGTATCTCCCTTCCTTATACGTGGAGACAAGCAAAACATGATAAGCAGTGTTTTAAGAGAACACAAACATAAAACATTTGCAGATTGAGTTCCACCCCATGTCTCTCCAAGTGGCTAATTAAGGTACAAAGTAGTGAGGGCAAAAATAAACATTCCATGAAATAGAAAATTATTTAAATAAAGAAAGATAATGCATTGTTGGCAACAAATACACATGTAAGGCAGGAACATTTCTACTAAGGATGTGATTGCAGTACCAGCAGAAATTACACAATTCTCAATACCAGTTTGATTCCACTGTAACAATGGCATTTCTGCCATGTGTTGTTTTTCAGTGCATGTGGGAGTCACTCTTCTTCTGTAAGGATAGACCATCCACTTCATGTAACTACTGACAAGCATTTGTAAGAGGACAAAATCTGGGCGTAGGTACCATTGAGGTCTCCGAAGTCCAGACCTCTGTAACTTTTCTTAAGTGCATATTGTGAAAGTGATGTAACTCTGCTTTGGTGCTGCAAAGACAGAGAAAACGATTTTATAATGCAGTCAAACTTTCTCCCGACCTGTCATTGCATGCTTATGTTTGTGTGTAGGAGAGTAAATGTGGACTGAGAGCTCTTACCATTAATTAATTCTTGCCATGGCTCCCAAGGTGGCAGACCTGTTTGTGTAGCTCTCCCGGCACCAGCATGTTATTATGCTGATATTTTTGCTAGTGTATTTGTGTAACACAATTTTCCTACGCGACAATACGCTACAGTCATGAGGAATTATTAAACATTGCCAAAGTCCACCTGAAGTTTAAACATGACCTTGAGTTCCTCTTACAACGAGATACAGCAAACTCCAACCCAAAAGGAACGGCAGCTACGACCTCGTGGTAGAAGCACAAGCCTCACACAGTGTGCAAAAAAGCAAAGGCATGGAAAGAAACTAAAAGCTAGGGCTACAAGACCGCTGCTGTCTAGCCTGCTACTAGCTAATAAATCAGAAATAAATCATTGAAACCTCAAAAATAAGATGGATGAACTGAGAGCCAGAGTAAGCCTACATCAAGAGATAAGAGAGTGTTGTGCTCACTTAAACCTGGCTCACGGACAACACGCCAGACTCGGCTCTACAGCTGCATTCCCACTCTTTGCACTCTGGAGACAGTGGTCTCAGGTGAAATGCAGACCCTTCTATTCACTGAGGGAGTTCAACTCCATGTGTCTACTGTCTGTTTACATTCCTCCGTGAGCGTGAGCAAATCATATGACAGCCCTTGGAACATGGCATGATGTCGTCAGCAGCCACGAGTGTCCACCCTGATCAGGGCTCTAGAGTGCGACCAGTTTGTTCGCACATGCGACATAATTTCTCAAAGGTGCAACCAAAAAATATCAGAGGTCGCACCGGTGCAACCAGCTGTTAGAGAGAGATACATTCTCCGCGACTTTTAAAAGTCTTCCTGTGGTCCAACAACAGATATACATCAGACTCATATCATGGTCTAAACCAATCAGAGACGGTGAAGGGCGGGGCCCCCCGTGTGTGTGTTTGAAAACGTGTCTGCTGCAGTCAGACCGAGACCGCAGGAAATCCAGAAGAAGAAGAACACGGACATATGCTGCGCAGAGCTGATGTGTGCTGAAGCTTGTTCCATACTCCACGAGAACAGAGAAATGTGTTCATGTTCCCGAGGTGATGAGAACAAGGCCCGGACTTATTGAAACGTGTGTGCAGAACTCATACTGCCCTCTCACTGCACCGTGCTGTGCGCACACAGACAGACAGGCAGACAGACAGGTATTAAAGACGTTTCGCTGCAGAACAGAAACCGCAGTTTAGGTGAACATGCAGCAGAGGAGCAGGATTTGTTGCTACTATCCGGGTTTTGCTAATTTGCTGTTGACCTGAATGATGGATGATGACGAGCCGGTCATGTTCAGGGAGGGGGAGTGACGTGCTCGTAGCATTATAACAGACTGAACAGCAGGTCTGACGGACAGTGCTATCTGACCTGCATGGTTCCATCCATTAAGGCTGATTCACTGACTGACAGCAGTCAGCTGGTTTTAAGGAGTTATAGTACATGGTTACATGACCCATTTATACAGTATTGTTATTATCCTGCTATAGTGGAGCATTGTCTGCCAGGATGATATCTGCATACAGCTAAAACTGTAACAGACAGAATGAAGAGTCTGTCAGCTGGAGCTCAGCTTTAGAAAGAGAGGAGACACAGAAGAAACTGAGGAAGAGAGGCGAGGAAGATCAGAGAAGAGATACTGTTGCTGCATTAGAAACATGTTGAAGAAAACAGAATATATATCTCAATCACAACTATTAAATAAATAATGGTGTATATGATTTGAATCATTTTTTAATTCACAAACTGCGATGTTAAGTGTGATGTGGTGCACCTTTTGTGCCGATGCACCTAAGAAAAAAAGTCACTAAGTAAAAAAAGACCACTAGTATGTAGATTTAACAATGAAGGAGTGTAATATTCGTGACCAGGTATACAGCAACGAAAAATCTCTACAGGGCAGTGTCCAGCCCCACCTGTGAGTAAGACAATCAAAGTATGGAATGATAAATCTGTGCAAATTGGGATGTGCTTTTGGAGTACAAATTAAGTGTGTTTCAAAAGTGCTGTGAGCTCTGAGAGGAGACTCCTCAGTGGACCTAGAGGAATTTGCTGCTGCTGTGTCTGGGTACATAAACACCTTTAGACAGAACATCACTCCCACAAGACACTGCAGGACTTACCCAAATAAACCATGGATCAACTGGAAGCTGCCTGTCTGCTCTGCTGCATTTGCATCTGGTGATGCTGATGGCTACAAAAACAGCAAGACATGACCTGTACTGATCAATCAGACAAGCCAAGAGACCACATAGATTGGTCTGTGCAAATTAACCTGTGACTGGAATATGTCACACACTAGTGCATGTTTTCACTCATACTGTAGAACAGCCGCAGAAAAAACATTACAAACTGGACAATTTCACATTTAAATGTATGTCTGTGCCACATAAAAGCCACATAAAATTAAAGTCTCGATGGAAGTCAGGCTTCCATCGAGTGCACTCTTTATAATGCAACAGACTCTCCAACCAGCTCCCGGAGACACCAAGAAATCACAGACGCCATCACATTCATGCTAGCCAAAGACGTGCACAATCAGCACCGTTAGCAACCCGTTTGAGAAATTGGTGACTACTTTGGACACACGCCATCGCACAACAACCCTTTTACTTGCACTGCCTGCGCCTTTTGATGAATGCTGTGAGAAAGTTGCACAAGATGTTCATACAGCAGAATATTTCACCGCTACACAGACTTCATCCAAATTTCGATACCGTCAAACGGCCTCCACAATTTAACCCGGTATACGTTAATACCGTGCCGTGTGCCTTTAAACTTTATCAGACGTCTCCAAAAGTAAAATATATTATACTACTGAAGTAAAACTGAAGATTCAACCACACAAGGCATCAAATAAAATATGTTTAATATTTGATCCTTATCCTCTATATAAGTACATTGCATTATTTTTATTGACGGTATTAAAAATGATACCGTCGGTACCTGTGTGCCCCGCCGGTATACCTTAATACCTTAATTAGGGTTGGGCGATATTGGCAAAAAAATTAATCACGATTAATTTGACGATTAATTGATGACAATTGCACTTACATGTTTTTGACTCTAAATCGCCACATTGTTCTGAATTGATACTGACAAATCATTAGGTCAAGTGAACTACTTCATTCTAACAGGCTGGTGAGTTGTGATTAGGCACAAACCAGCCATGGAAATATGTATTGATAACAGATGCACAAACTGCTTCAAAGTAATAATGAAGCAAACGTTTAAAGTAACTTTGTCCTTCAAATGTTCTTATCTTAAGTCACAGCAGTGCATGTCAACATTAACATTAAACAGGACAAATAAGTTCAGAAATAAACTTCTTAATAATAGATCTTGTTTTGGGCAGACAACAACAACAGAGAAGACTTAAGTGAATTAACTTAGCCGTTTTCTGCCATCATTAGCCCATCTATTAATGACGGACTGAGTAACATTAAACTAAAGTATGGATACTTAATGTTTTAAGGGTTAAAATACACAGTAAAATTAGGAGCCCTTTAGCTTATTGCTTATACTGGATTGTATTTTTAATGTTTTACTTTTGTTCCTATACAGTCCCCTCCAAAAGTGTTGGAACAGTGAGGAGCCATTCCTTTATTTTTACTATAGCCTGAAAACATTTGGGTTTGACATCAAAAGATAAATATAAGAGAAGAGATCAACATTCCAGCTTTTATTTCCAGGTATGTACATCTGGAACTTAGAAGATGGCACCTTTGTTTTTCACCCATCCCAGTTTTCATGTGAGCAAAAGTATTGGAACGACTTGTAATAACTGCATCAAGTCTGGGATCCACTGACATCACCAAACATTCTTTTTTTGTGATGCTTTACCAGGCTTTCACTCCGGCCTCTTTCAGTTTATGTTTATTTTTTAGGGGTTTCTCTTTTAAGTGTCCTCTTTAGCGGGTAAAAGGCATGCTCTATAGGGTTAACGAACAGAAATTAATAATGACTAGTCTAAACCCTTCCACTTCTTGCCCCTGATAGCCTCCTTTTTTGTTGTGGAAGTGTGTTTTTGATCCTGCTGCATGATGAAGGATCTCCTAGTCAGTTTGGTTGCATCTTTCTTTACATTGGCAGACAAACTGTTTTTGGAGACTTCTGAAGTCATTTTGCTGCTGCCATCAGGTGTTACATCATCAGTGAAGATTAATGTGCCTGTCCCAGAAGAAGCCATGCAAACCCAAGCCATGACTTTACCTCCACTGCGTTGAGATGAGCACAGATGAGCTTGTGTGTTTGGGATCACAAGCAGATCGTCTCTCTCTCTCTCCAAACTTTAGCCATTTTGTCACTTTAGTAAAGGTTCATCTTTGTTTCATCAGTCCATAAAACTTTGTCCCAGAATATCCGAGGCTCGTCAGATTTTCAGCCTGGCCTTCCTATTCTTCTTCCTAACAAGTGGTTTGCATCTTCTGTTGTAGCCTCTGTGCTTTTGTTCATGAAGTCTGCTGCAAACAGGAGATCACTAATGGTAAAACTTGCAAATTGTTTGTCATTAACTGCTGCTTTTTTTCTGTGGTCTTTCTGTTCGAGGTCTTGTTCTTCCGTAGGACATTCCAAAATGTTGTACTGGCCATGTTTGTGCAATGGCTCTGATTGATTTTCTTTAGCTGTTTTTTCACCTATGGACAGCTCTCTGGTTAAATAAATGCAGTGTGCACAAAACCAAATCTAGAACTGGGCATAGACATACAGTGCTATTTATTATTTGAATATAAAATAAAAAATAAAGCTATTGGCCTCACTGTACCAATACTTTTGGAGGGGACTGTAATTTGTAGGGCTTAAATCAACCAAAGAAGTCTTGGTCGACTGAAACCCTCACATTTCGTCTAAAAATCGACTAATCGTGCATTTGCGCATCTGCGCAATATCACAGCTTATAACTACATCAACATATACCCTCATCTAGTGATATCAGCACAAAACCTGTTGAGGAATATTTAGACAATTGTTTTTGACATGTTATAATATTTACAGACACTATCATGTCGCTCTGCACATGTCCTGCGCACAGAGCGACACTGAACATAGGAGCGCAGCTTCGCTGAATGAGGTTTGGGTGATGGCTTAACATCCAGCATGGTCATCTGAAGCATGCTGCCACTGTTGTGATCGGGTGCGCACAATTTAATAGACTAAAACATTGAAAAGCGTCAATGTTCATATGCTCAAAACGGACAGGGCAGCCTAACAGACAAGGCAGCTTTTCAGACAGACATTTTATTGATCCGCGAGGGGAAATTTAGGATGCAAACTTTTTTCCGTTGTCTATTTCATGAGACGCTGCCACACTGCAGATGTCTCTGACATGGTAGAGTACGATAATCACAAGATTTAACAAAACTATTTCAACTTTTAGACACTTTAACAGAACTTAAAAATATTTGGATAATATTGATAACCATGATAATTTGGTCACTATAATTAACGCATGACATTTTCCATATTGTTACATCCCTACTGCTATTGTTAGATTTTCATGACAAAATGACACTAGTGAGACCTGGGCAAAGCATGCCTACAGGCTGGAACTGGCCCCGATGTCCTTCCATTACAGCCCATGAACCTGTCTAGCCCACAGAGGAAGAGAAGGCCACCCAAAAATCAATAAATGGAAGCAATGCTGAACTGTTGAACACAGCATCGACCCCCCTCCCCAGCTCTCCCTGCTGCAGTCAGCATTATCTTCACCTCACCTGCGCTCGCTGCACTGTGTGTGAGAGGAGACACTTCAACAGATACACAGCACGCAGTACAGAAATGAATGCACACAGGTTAGATAGGCAAGAGCACAGAGAAGTAAAAAGTGTCAGCAAAGGCCTCTCACAATGATTCAATTCTAACATGAGTATATTTATGAAGGTAGATGCTTTACTAGTATTGGTAGTATCCACTTTACACCATTGATATTGGTCTATAGGCTCTTTCAATCATATTCCACATCCAACCCTTATATGACAATATTTTCAGAATCAGTCTAATACTGATACTAACTTCTATAGACATGCCTGCTGAACAACA
This sequence comes from Parambassis ranga, assembly GCF_900634625.1. NCBI lineage: Eukaryota > Metazoa > Chordata > Actinopteri > Ambassidae > Parambassis > Parambassis ranga. The sequence continues at coordinate 21,912,087 of NC_041036.1, forward strand.
CATTCTCTCAGTTCTCAGACAATGCTCTGCATTATTATGCTGAGCATTGTCTTACTAAGTGAGATTGGTAAGTTAGTGAGTTGTGTTGAGCCTAAAGCTAGAGACAGGAACACAAGGGTGGCTCTTTTAACCTGACTATAACACCACAGCAACTTCTGCTGCAAACATAACATTGGGGACAGATTATGATCAGAGTTTTAGCTAGGGATGGGGCCGATCCGATCCAGTATCGGTATCGGGTTCCGATACCAGCTTAATTAACGGATCGGAAATTTCCGATCCAACCTGGAGAAATTTCCGATTCAGAGTTAATGACTCACAAGTGATCCCGGGCTAGGTGACGTGTCTGTGCTCCAATGAGACACTGACAGAGATGACACGCCTCCTTTAAGGAAATCCTCTGCAGTTTGCAAGTAGCAGTTTAAGCATTGAGCGCCATACAACATGTCCGCTGTGTGGAAATATTTTACGGTCGAAACGCCACAAAGTAAGACAGCAACGTGCAATGTTTGCAAAGCCATCGTTCCGAGAGGTGGAACCTCCGTTGCGACGTTCAACACTACAAATATAATTAAACACCTGAAAAAGCACCACTCGAGAGAGCACGAGGACTTTTTAACCAGGGGGCAGAAAGAAGAGAAGAGCCGCCAAGAATCACTTCTGGAATCATTCAAAAGGCAAAATAAACTTCCAGCAGACAACGTAAAAGCCAAAGGGATTACAGAGAAGTTGCTCAACTTCATCGTACTTGATGACCAACCCTTATCAGTGGTGGAAAACGAGGGGTTTCGCAGCCTGATTGAACACTTGCAGCCCAGGTGTAGTTTACCGTCCAGGAGATATTTGTCAGAGACGGCGCTACCTGAACTGTACAACAGAGTGTCAACCAAGTTAGCCGATAAGCTAAAAGGAGTTCCAGCCCTGAGCTTTACCACAGATATTTGGACTTCAGATGTCTGCCCAATGTCACTGATAAGTCTCACAGTGCATTGGGTTGATTCAGATACACATAGTCTCTGTAGTGCGGTGCTTCAGGTAAAAAAGTGCAGGGGTTCACAGAGCCAAACTACAATCGCAGCCTCCAGGGTTAGGGTTGCTGCCTAGTGGTGATTTATATTTGTGCTGTTTAATTCATATGACAGGATTTGTTTCTTGGATGGTGTATATTGCACTAGTATCTAGTAATCCTGTCTTGAAATTTAAATAAATATCCATTTAAACCCTTAAAGTTGCATATTTGTTTTCAGGATGGGATTTCTGCCGTTTTCTAACCTCATACTTACCTCAAGTTGCTTTTTGGAGAGAAGTTTATTACAGCCTCGTAAAATCAACAATAATGATAATAATCATAGTGATATAAAAGCAAATAGAGCTATGGTATCGGAATACTATAGGTATCGGCAGATATCCAAATTCAGGTATCGGAATCGGATCGAAAGTGAAAAAATGTGGATCGGTGCATCCCTAGTTTTAGCTGGAACCTATAAATGTATAAAGGTGCTGCACTATTTACTGACCACATACTTTAATACACATCTTGAGTTCAGTAGAGTTTTTGGTCTCAGTTTCTGTAGCATGTTAAATATTGAGACAATGAACGGTAAACATTAATTAATGACCTTTCATCATGCCTCTTATCTGCCCCATTGATTTTTTGAAGTCATAATAATAAATGCTATATCTTCTTGAAGAAAAGCATCAAAGCAAGCTATAATGTAAACATACACAGACCCTGCAATGACAAAGACAGTTTCATAGCCAATGTCATAATACCAGCCATCAGAGCTTTGGATTTGTTGAGCCGGCTTACTCAAACAACAAATAAAATCCTGCTGCAGGTCGTTTGGATGGAGACTGCAGCATAAGTTACCCGCTGACCCAGCCAGGTGTCACCCAGCTAACTCAAACGGATCTCGCTGTACACGCCCGGGTCTCTATTCTGTTTCATTATTAACTAGCAGCGCCATATATGTGTGATTTATGTGAAATCGATTTTCCTACTCAAGGCCACATGAAAAAAACGGAGCTCCTACCAATAAGGACCGAAAAGCCCGCAGTTCGGATTCACGCAGACCGTCCTGGGAACACGCCGTCTACCAGCTGGTGATCGCGTGGCTGAAAGCCCCGCCCTCGCTGTTTGTAAACACTGCTTCACACTGACGGAGACTAACAATTGACAGCTAACGTCTCAGAAATGCACGAAGAGAACTTTACACCTCACAGTTCTTCTTGATTACATCGCTGTGTGCTTCACTATTCCTCAGCAGACAGGTGCTTGAACCCAGCACAGATGTGAGCAGGAAACTGGGCTAGCGGGTTAGCTAGCGCCACTGAACAACAAAGCCCTGCAAATGTCCCCGTTTAAGGGGCGATACAAACTAGCAGGTTTGCTAACGCTGTATGTGGAGGCGTGCAGAGCATAATAATAGTCGTATAACATCAGTCGTGTAAAGATTTAAGCGCTGACAGTGTCAGAGCAATGAATGACCCGACAGACAGACAGACAGACAGACGGGGACAACCGAGTGACCCAGTACACAGGGCTGCAGCTGCTTTTATCTTTGCTCACTGCGTTAAGAAAAGAACTAAACAGAGGACGGCGGGTTCATTTAACAAGTACAGATGTTACTACATTTCAGCAGATGTTCAGCCATTCGTGCTGCTGTAAAAGCTAGATGCATTCGGCTGTTGTAGGACTAACGGCTGCAATAACTAAAGCTATGGGAGGATTTTCTTGTGTGTTCCCCAGCAACGATCAAGCGCCTTCAGGTTGATTTACTAAACGCCGCTGACATTACCTGTCCTGATGCGGGTTGACGAGCGCTTCCATCGGGCGGAGGGAGGAGTGACACTGTGGTCCAATGTTTCCACCGTGTGGACGCAGCACTTCCTCCGAACTATCATAGAGCAACACTGCAATGAAATGGCGCCCAGACGCTTCCGCTTGACACTTATAAACCTATCATGTGGCAGTGCGCGTATTTCCTGTCACGTTGGCGCTGATACTGTACGCCTATTGGCTGTCAGCAGACGTCTATTAAACAGAGTACATGCTGACCATCCCACGCGTGGTACATACTGTACTCTTTTTAACATATCCACGACTGTGAATTTGACACAATGATGGCTGCTGTCGCACTGCGTTACTATGTTTTCACTTTGGATTTTTCTTTTCAAGAATTCACAATTACAGCTTCAGTTTCCCAAACAGCATCTTTAATACTTCCCCTATAAAAACAATGAATGCATTCCACACCTTTACAGAAACATGCATACAGCTTTATGTCCTCACTACATATACAGCAGGTTTCACACAGCCATAACATGGATAATAGACCCCCGCCCCTACATCTTTATGACTGCAGGGTCCACTCTGCCAGGTTTTTGACTTATCAGTCAGAGAAATGCAACTTTGAGTATAAAGCTGTGTCCTGGAAGCCCAATCCAAACCAACCTTGCTTTGGTCTCTAAATTTCTATGCAATATAAAAAAACACATTTGCCCTCAATCATTTAAAGTTGGTGCCTGGGTTTAAAAACTTAAAGAACCAAGAGGCAACAATATTTTTTATATCGTTAAGTACATGAAAAAATGAATAATGTAGAAAAAAAATATAAACATCCAGAAAATTAAAAAAAGTTAAATCCTAAAAATTGCACAATAAAGCTCTAATTTGCAAAGAAACATGGAACATTGTTGACAATTCTGCACATTCAGAGTGTTTGTGGATGGATCCCAGGCTGCTGATTAAAGGAGCTAGTTTTTCCATTCACTTTTATGTTGTCTACTTTACAATACAAGCGTATCCTTTAATTCCACCTTCTTTGAAAAAGCAAAATGTATGTCTTGTGACTTCTGTTCACTGTTAATCATTCTTCTCCTGTTGGCGATAAAAGCCCATATTCTGCTTCTCCACTAGCTCAGCATAAAGGCCACCTCTTTGCATCAGCTCATTGTGGCAGCCCTTCTCCTCGACCAACCCATTGTTGAGGACAATTATATGGTCAGCATTCTCAACAACACTCATCTTATTGGATATCAACAGCACAGAGCATTCATCTGTTTGGTTCAACAAAGCTTGGTGGACCTGTGGGTAAGAATCATGACTTAGTGTTACAAATGGAAAACTGTATAAACTGGAGAAAAAGTTAAAATACTAAAAATAAATTCTACCTGGTACTGATTTTCTGTGTCCAGATCACTGGTGGCGTTGTCCAGGATCAGGATTTTGGGTCGTCTGATTAGAGCTCGAGCAATGGCAATGCGCTGCTTTTGGCCTCCAGATACCTGACCTCCCCTCTCCCCAGCATCTGTGCAACACAGTAACATACAGTATGTGTCCATTGTTACCCTTTAGGGACAGCATCTTTTGTGCAGGCAGTGGTACATGTGTGCATAATCCTTTAAAAAAGTTAAATTCAGTTGCCCAGAACCCAACTTCATAATTATTCTGGTTCAAACCTGTGTCATATCTTTTTGACAGCTCCATGATGAAATCATGTGCACTGGCCCGCTGGGCTGCCTCGTACATTTCTTCATCAGAGGCATCTTCGTAGCCGTACTTGATGTTCTCCCGCACAGATCGAGCAAACAGCATACAATCCTGGCTTACCACAGCGATCTATAGATAAACAAATTGAAGGGGAGACATCAGCAACACCAGGTCCACGTGTGAGTCAATATGCATAAACCTCTATTTTGAAAATTTACAGCAAAAATATACATTTTTTATTTTAGCCTGGTACAAAAACTGGTTTGCTGTCTTTTTGTGACAACCGTATGGTTCAGGAAGAGCCCGCTGAAGCTGATGAAGAGAGGAGAGAGAGGAGGGGACACATACTAATACCAGCATGTCGTTTGGTTGCTCTCCCTCTTTCACCCAGATTACGGACAGGTACTAAAATTTGGCACTGTTTGGTTTAGCATGAATTGGCTATTTGGTAGTACTGATCCTAGATGTAATGATCAGAAGCAGTAATGGGTTTGGCCCAACACTAATGCCAACAATCTTAAGTTGATGCAGCTGTGCTTTACAATTCGTAATTTAAGGGTTCCCATGTAAGATATGCAGTCTTTATTCTCAGATCCAAATCACTGGAATAACCTGGTGCCTCACCTTTTCATGTAGGTACTGGTCTTTGTAGCTTTGCAGGGGTTGTCCATCCAGCAGGATCTCTCCTGACTGTGGCAGGTAAAATCTCTCCAGCAGCTTGACACAGGTAGACTTCCCTGACCTGTTAAGCCCCACCAGGGCAGTGATTTGGCCTGGTGTTATCTCCAGGGACACATCCTAGTAAAACAAAGGCCTATGATAAATTCTGTTAATTGTAAATACAATACATGCATTAGAGAAAGGGATACATACCTTAAGGACATCCCTGCCAGGATAGGAAAAAGCAACATTTTTGAACTGAATGTGTCCCTTGAGATTTTCAGGGCTCAGAGTACCATCTGGGGGCACTTCAGGTTTCCGATCCAAATATT